>NW_008353267.1:1537658-1590350 GCF_000622305.1 Nannospalax galili | reverse complement strand
ACTTCTTCAATTCAGATGTTGCCTCTGCATTTTGTCATTTTGTTCTGATAGGGAGTCCAGCAGAGAAGAGTCTTTACCACCTCCTTCCCTGTAGGACACTCACATTGCACAGACTGCCAGCAGAAGTGAAGGTCACAACTCTAGGCTTTTAATACACAAAAGTTATCTTGCGGAACAAACAAATTCAGTGGCTGGTACTAGGTCTGTGTGGCTCACAAGCTCATGGGGCAGCAAGTCTTGAGAAGTCATCAGAGAGGGGTCTGACTATATTATCCTAGATAGAGCAGCAGCAAGTCAATTTTGTAGAATAACACACTATCCTCTCACAACAGCAGTCTGTCAACCATAAGTTATATCAGTGGAGTCTTCCTTCCCAACACAGGCAACATGTCCTCAGACTACTTAACATGGTATGGACTGTTCAAAAGCACTGAGTTCACCAACATGCATAAGTATAAGGTCTCTGTGATAACAGTTTAAAAGTTGTATCAGCTGGGGCTAAAGGGATAGCTCAACAGTTAAGAGCAGAGAACCCAGGTTCAGTTCCCAAAACAGTTCACCAACATGCATAAGTATAAGGTCTCTGTGATAACAGTTTAAAAGTTATATCAGCAGGGGCTAAAGGGATGGCTCAACAGTTAAGAGCAGAGAACCCAGGTTCAGTTCCCAAAATCCACATGACAGCTAACAACCTTCTGTAACTCTGGTTCCAGGGGATCTGACGCCCTCTTTTGACCTCTGTAGGCATTTTATAATATGGGTGCACTTACATACATGCAGGCAATATACTCATACACATAAAATAAAAATATTTCAAAACTTTATATCAACTATACAATTTTTCCCACTTTTTAAATACTCTCTGGAAGAAAGACTTGGACCAGAAGCAAGGGGTCAGAGCAACTCCAGAATTAAAGTTTAGTAGGGAGAATAGGACAGGACTTGAGGAGTTAGGATATTTATTACAGAGGTCAATAAGAAGACAGACTGACTGCCTTCCATGTGGATCATCTATTTGCCCATTTTCTATTGCTATAAGAAAATATTTGAGGCAGGCAAACTTTTCAAAGAAAAAGGTTTAGGTATTTCACACTTTGGAGGTTCAAGAACATGGAACTAGAATTTTCTGGGCCCTGGTGAACACCTCATAGCAAACAGAAACACAAGGGTGTAAGCATAAGTGAGAATGAGAAAATAGCTAGGGAAAGTCTGAGCTCTGACAAGAAGCCCTGTTTGTTATCCCTTTAGAAGGCATGGCTACAAGAGCCTAACAACCTCCCACACCCCACTTCACACAGGTCCCGCCATATCTTAACATCTTCACACTGAGGGCTAAAGTCCCAGCACAAGAACTTTGAGAGATGTTCTCAAAGCATATCAAAACCACAGCAGGCCGCATGTCCTAGCGTGAGGGTGAGGACCTACGAATCCCTGGATGGGCAACTCCACACCATGGGACTACTCACTGTGCCTGCACAGAACATCCATTCTCATCTCCCTGTTCACCAGGAAAGTGCTTATTCAAAATCTAAATAACTCATCTTATAGATGAAGCGCTTTCTCTGTCTCCTCACTGTGGGAGGCAGGGCATGACAAAAAGTTGGTCACAATCCTCTGTACTGCAAAAGGGAAGATGGTTGCCTCTTGGGCAAAAACTGGTGTGAATACTTATATCACAAATTGGTTAGTTACAGTGTAGAATCTCTGAAGTGGCTTCTAGAGTCTGTGACTTGAACACCATCTAAAGTGATGAGTCATGCGAGATGCTCATTTTCCTCTACGGTTTCACCTAAGCCCTCCCCCCACAATGTTCATGCTCTATGGTTTCTTCCAGGTTGCACAGACTCATTCAGGTCGTAACTCCCACTTAGCTGGGAGTTCTTCCACTAGGGCTTGAGTAATTTCTAAAAGTAAAAATTGAGTAAATAAGTGTGTGTGTGTGTGTGTGTGTGTGTGTGAGAGAGAGAGAGAGAGAGAGAGAGAGAGGTATCACATGTGTATATCACATATATTTATTCATGCTGTTAAAGATATGTTTTATATATATGTATGATTTACATTTACATGCTTATGCTTAATGCTATAAAAGTATATATATATATATATGTTGCCCATGTTATGTTTGTATTTTATGTGCATTTATACTATGCCTATATGGTAAATTTTTCAAGTGCTGTAATTCCATTTGTACTCATTAGAAGGAAATACTCAGTCCTCACTCCTTACTTATTCATATATAAGAGGGACTCATACAAGGATGATACTCCTAACATTTTCTTATGTTTTTAACTTTTTTCTCCCCAGGATAGTGGTAACCTTTCTGTATGGGGAGGCTGGAAGAAGAAACAGCCTGGTCCCCCCTCTCCCCTACTGAAGCAGAGCAACCTGCGAGATTCTGTATTCCTTTGTAGCTGCCCACTGAGAGGTTCCCCAGGCAGAGTACCTCCAGGGTAAGCTGCTAGTTCACAGCTAAAATACTAGAAAGATCACTAATACAGCTCAAAAGTCATATCTTCGAATCAGCTTTATCAGACTTTTACATTTCAAGTGATTCCAAATAAAGAATAGACATGAAGTTTCTGTGTCTTGGATAACTCAAACCCTACAGCTCCCTAAATAAATGTCAGACAGCAGAAGAGGGGGCACCTATAATATTTTTATTTTTATTGTGTATGAGTGCATGATGTGGGGGTGGTGAGCATACCATGTGGTACCTGTGTGGAATTCGGAGGGCAACTTTGTGAGTTGATTCTGTCCTTCCACCTTTATGGGATCTAGAGAGTGAACTCAGGTCTCCAGACTTGTAGAGCAAAGGTCTTTATCCAATGAGCTACCTTACCAGCACCAAAAGAGTTTATTTAAGCTCCCCCAAACCATAATGGGTTGGAATAGAGGTTGGATGAGAAATCTTATGAGGTGGGAGGAGGAAAGTGTAAACTTATCAAAGAGAATTTTGACACAATTTTCTCACTACTTGGCACTTCTGCATTTTGTGTAGCATTAGCTTCTCCTTCAACAAATTAAATAATCACAGCTCCTCTAACCTTTTCTTACAGATATCATTTATCCTACAGGAATATGAACCCCATGTAATAACTAATTCAGGCCTCTTGGAAACAGATGACAGTCACATGTTCAGTCACTCTCTTGCCAACACTGATTTTTAACATTACAATATAAAAATTACTACCCAAGCCTCTACGGTTATAATGTTCACAATCTTTGCCTTCAAGTAGTTCATACTTTGGTGGGAACATTTAACCCCAAATAAGAAGTATAGTAGAAGACTTCAGCACCAAGCTTGGGGAGCTCTCTATGTAACAAAGGCTTTGGAGCAAAAGCATCTCCTGACCAGATGACAAAGGTGGCAGGCCAGGGCAAGGCCAGTGTCCTTCCCATTGAGCAGCCAGCCGCTGACCTCAGGGAGGACTTCATGGGACTGAATCTCTTGCTGGTTATATTCTCTAATTCATGAGTTGCTCTTTTAAAATGACAGTTCTCTCTTCCTTTATTTCTTTTAATTAATAACTCAATGGAATCTTTTTCATTAAAAATGAATTTTACCTTTACTATGAAATGTCAAACATGAATAAAAGGAGTAACTTTTTCTTGCAGGGAATGTTTTTTTAAGATGTTAGCTCACCTTTTCTTTGACAAATTTGAGTAGTGGAATGAGCTTGTTGAAGCAATATTTCTCTTTCTTCTCACACCAATGCCCTCTTTATTGTGTTCTTTTACAAGCAGAGAAATGGGGAAAATGATATTTTTAAAAGGTGACACTTTCAAATAGGCTATATTAGTCAGGGGGAGTGACGTTTATAATTTTATGAAAGCAAAAAGTGGCTGTGTTTTACTTCTAAAACGGCAACTCAGGGGTTAGTTATATGTAGCTTAAACTTGCACAAAATATGCATGATCTTAGGTCCAAACCCAGAACGACAAAAATTAAAATAAAACAATAATGCAAACCAAATTTCATTTGCGGCTGGAAATTAAAAGGTGAATTTAGCTTTCGGTTTATAAAATTATACCAGGAACACTAAGCAAAGCATTTTCCCACTTCCCCATGTTTTCCATAGTATCTCCGATTAATTAAAACGCATTCACACAATCACATTTCAATAGTACTTCGTCAAATAGCAGCATGTTCAAATAACTAAACTTGATAGAGAAAATTCAGAGTGAACGTAGAACCTAAAGTTAAAGCTGCAGATAGAGTTAAAACCAGTACAGGTAGCAAACCGGAGAAAGGAAGCTTGTTCGCTAACCCAAATGGGAGAATGTAATCCACGAGCTAAAAGGTTGACCTTATGTGACAACCCCCTACTTGCTCTCTTTATTTCATCAAACGTTATTAATGCCAGTTGAAAATTTACTATAGACAGACGCTATGCTATATGTGTGGAGTTTTGAAAGAGGTAGAGGTAGATGTTCTGTGTTAACAGAAGAAAGTGAGCATTTCCTGTAACTCGACTTAGTCTGACAAGCACTGCAATTCTCAGTACATCCCACCGCTGCACATAAAATTCTTGCAAGAAGGAGCTGGAGAGATGGCTCAGCAATTAAGAGCACTGGCTGTTTTTGCAGAAGACCCACGTTCGATTCCCAGCACCTACATGGCAGCTAACAGCTGTCTGTAACTCCAGTTCCAGGGGATCCAATGCCCTCTTCTGAACTCCTTGGGCACTGCAGGACAAGGGTGCACCCACCTACATGCAGGCACTACACTCATACACATAAAGTAAACATAATAAACAAAAATTTAAATTTCCTACAAGAAAAGTCATTCCTTTTATTCTTTGACTATGAGTGTATTCAGGAGAGTTTTATTTCTAAAAGCAAGCCATAGTTTACAGAAATTTATATGAGGGGGGTCATCATCCTTTAGGACTCTTACATTTTTCCCTTGCACCAAAACAATCAAAGACTCATTCCAAATTGAAAGTCCAACACGAGGGAAAGTATTCCAGTGCTTCCTAGATAGTCCCACACCACCAGGCTCCCTTACTATTGCAGACTAGCCTTAGCCAAGTAAATTGTGTTTGTGTTTAGTATTTTCTTGACAAGTATGAATTTTTATTTATGATTCCCAAATTTTTCTAAGTTCTCAAAATGCATTATCTGCAGATTTTTATCAAAGATCCACTCAAAGTCATCATAGTATTTTTCAGGATTAACAAAAACAGCCTTATGTGTCAATCTTCAGTACCACCACAAGGAAGAAGAAAACAGAACAGGAACAGGGCAGGGAGAAGGGGAAGAAGGAGCGGGGAAGGAAGAAGAGGAGGGGGAGGGGGAGGATCAGGGGAGAGGAGGAGCAGGGAAGGAAGAGGAGGGAGAGGAGGAGGATCAGGGGAGAGGAGGAGCAGGGAAGGAAGAGGAGGGAGAGGAGGAGGATCAGGGGAGAGGAGGAGCAGGGAAGGAAGAGGAGGGAGAGGAGGAGGATCAGGGGAGAGGAAGATCAGGGGAGGAAGAGAAGGGGAGGGAAGAGGAGGAGGAGCAGAGAGCAGAAATCTGAAGCCTCTTTTTCCTCTTTTCCTGCTACTTTCCTCTTCAGTACTTACTGTCCTATTCAGCCAATAGAAAGTGAAGTAACACACATTGCATTAAATAATGGATGCTATAGTATTATTACTCAATCAACAGTATCACTAAAATGCTGGGGTGCAGAGAGCAGTGAGACAAGAAGAGTCATGCCCATTTAAGAGCTTAAAAGTGAGTCTGTGGAGACACTGTATGTGTTCAGTACACACTGGCCCCACCAAAACAACAGGCAGTAGATACTGAGCACAGGTAGTGGCTGGTTGCACAAGAGCTTGGAGAGAGGATAGGCCATGTACAAAGGAATCTTATGATAGAAGAATGGGAGTGAGGTCACAGCTGCCCCCTGAGGAGGGAACTGGAGTCACAGGACAATGTAACTAGTTTCATGTAGGATATCAATGTAAAGGATATATGCATACTTTCTTGCTTTCCCTACAAATATATCTTTTTTTCCTGAGCTTCATTACTGCCATTAACTTCCATAGAATTGTTGATTCAAAATTTAAAAATAAAACAAAAACCAAACAAACTATAAAACACCCCTCTAAAGAAATGTGCAATTAGCCAATGTACAGAGAACAAGCAACCACAGATGTTTATCCTGAATAGGATAGCTATTTCAAACTTCTGCTTCCCAAGGCTCAGAGATCATTATGGAAGAGGAGGTAGAAAGATTGTAAGAGCCAGAGTGGGTGGATGACCACAAGGAAATAGAGTTTTCCAGACAACTGGTCAATTACTCATATGAATTTACAACAATGGTGACAGTGTGCACAAGTTCTACATAAGCTCAAACCAGACAAAATTCCAGCATAGACATGGGGAAGTGGGTAAAAAAATCTTAATCCAATCTAAGGAACTTTTGGCAATTGATGGCCACTGGGAGGGGGAAAGAGAGTGTCTTACAGGGATGGGACTCTTGTTAGGCCCAGTGTATGATCCACACTGAAGGACATTGGGGGACATGAATCATACTATATAGGCCCTCTCATACACACACTGGGAGCAGTGGGAAGAGGTGGAGAGAAGGGAGAAGATCTAAATACCATCAAATTATATTGTAAGAAAATTGTAAAAATTTAGTAAAGAAAGAAATACACCAGGCAGAATGGCTTGGAAACATTTTAAAGACTACCAAATTCACTTTCAAGTTTTGGTCCCAGAGAAAACATCCATATTCAGAGGTTCTCTGTGAACACTTTGGAAAAGATAGCTACATTAGAATCAGAGTGATAAACCCCTTTAAGGCACATGGTTTTGTCCCATTCCCACTCCCAACAGCCTACAGAGAAATTGACGTCTGTGTGATTACAGTGACAAGCCACTTGGTGACTCTTGGGTGTGGAGATGTTGGAATGAATAAGCTGGCAATCAGTCTCGTTTGATGGAGTCGTAAATCCACCAGGCTGGCTCCCATCTCACTTTTACTGGCAAAAAGAGCTTTTGCTGTGTAACAGAACACTCCACAATGACTAAGTAGGTCACTCAACAGCCTGGTTTCTGACCCCAAGCATTACAATGCTATTTTTTTTTGCTCAAGATGAAGCATATAACTTCCTGCCACCACAAGAAACTAACTTTCAAAGGATCCAAACTATATATTGACCATTTAATATGCCCGAATGAAGATGTAGTCCACAACCATTCCTATAGTAACTACAAAGATACTAGTTAAAGGGCACAAGTTCTGGTCAGGGCCCAATGCCTCACATTTCCCTGCACTTAGGGGAAATAGGTTCCTATGCACAGAGTTAGCAGTTGCAGTTTTTACTATGAAGTTCCCATTCCAGATTGAATATTTACTAAGGGACCATACCTCAGCTGAAATTCTGCAGAAAATATCACTCTGGGAGATGAAACTGTGGACACAGATGAAACCCAAATGAAAGCAAGTATCAGTTTCAAAAGGGGTCATGTCAATCAAGCATAACAGGATGCAGAAGGAAGACACAGAAAACAAATGACTTTCTCCAGGAGAAATTACTGTGGTTTTCTTAGGTAATCTGAGTGTCTCCAGCTATTTAGTAGAACTGCTTGATTTGATACCTTTGGAAAAAGATTGCTGCACTAGAGTACTAAAATCTATGAAATGTCCCTCCCAAGTGGAGAGAAACAGAAATGCTATGAACCTAGATGCTATTTTTGGTCAAAACAGTCAACTATTAGAAATTCAGCCAAATTATAGAACAGTTCTCTGTTTTCCCATTTGCAAAATGTATGTGCTTTAAACTCCTTGCTAGTCTATAAACCTTCGCATGCATTGTATTATTTATTTTACTTTTTGGGGGGTGACAGTCTGACTGAATTCACTGTCAACATCTGGAAATCCCTCCTTTAAATAAACAAATGCTTCTGAAAATAGGAGGCTTTGTAAACCTTTATGGCCATTTTCAGAATCAGCATAGAAGCCTTTCAAGCTGAGCTCTAACTTTTCTCAGATATCCCTGAGGACAGAGAAAGATCAGAATCAGTTGAATCAGTTCATAAAGTGAAGGGAAGAACTCCCCTAGAATAACAAACCAAATGATCAAATGTAGATACTGCCTTGGGGTGAGGAGCATGGAACTCACAAATGAACTATACCCAAAAATACATTGAGTGTGAGTCCCTAAAGAGTCAAACTTAATATTGTGTATTTGCTTATATTATATATTCAATACAGAGAATGTTCATTGACTTTTTTCTGTGAAACATTAAGAAAAAAAACACAAGATGTTAGTACAGGAAAATTTGTATGCATTCCAAATTCAAATAAATACCATAAGCACTAGAAGAAAAACATTATGCATATTTCAGTCTTAACATTATACAAATCCTTTCTTTTTAATTAAATAGGAGAATTTTCCTTTAAATGAAGACAGTCTGATAGGCCATGAGGCTTCCTGTGGCCTCTCATCAATGTTAATGGTTGAGAATTACAAAGTGGTAGACAATTTAGAAATGAACAGTCTGGTATATTATTGAGTCCAACCCTCTCTCTGGAACTTGAGAACTAGGTCCTTAAATAGCTTCTCTAGAGGCATATTGAAAAATGAAAGATCTGTGAACCTTTGTCCTGGCAACTAATGCAGAAAAGTTTTCATTCTGTCTGGAAGCAGACCAACAGACAGCCCTAAATAGAAGCTGCTTAAAGACTCAAAAGACTCCATAATTAGGTCTCTGCTTCATCTAAATTCACATGACAAACTTCTAGAATTGCTGAGGTTGCCTCTCTCTAACACCCATTGGTAGAATGAGTGCCAGTCCACACAGAACTAGGATCTTGCAACGATGAGCAGCTATGTGGACATGCGCAGGGTACCTTACCCCTTCTCTGGGCAATACCGATTTCAAGAATCAATGAGCTAATAATGCCTGGGTGTGTAAACTGCAGAACTCAAGCTTCTCATCCTTAGAGTGAACATTCTATACACTATAACCTGAAGCAGAGCTACTTCAGTAGGGCCAGAACTTCTGAGTGAATCTGCAATCCTGATGACCAACTGAGGTGACAAAAGTTATAAGTACACTCTGCTCAGATTCAATATGCTATGAAGTTTCTTGAGAGGCAAGTGGGGGAAAACACCCTCTCTACCAAATGCCTTCCATGTCAAAGCACTGGAAGAAGGCAATATTCTGCCAATCACAGCCCCTGACACTGGGTGATCCTAATTCACTCCACAGTGATGTCAGAGCTGCTATTGTCTCGTGAAAGCACAAAACAAGCAGGATTGTGCAGAATCTGCAGCAGAATTGATGAGAAGGAGCATCTGGAAATTGACTCTAACCATGATTTAACGCCAATTAGCAATGGTCATTCTCATAATCCTATTTCATGCCACTTGGTGCCAAAGCTGCCAAGGCTTTTGTGTGTATATTTTCAGATGACAGTGACTATTCTAGTTCCTAATATTAAAGGCTATGCTCAGCAGGATGACAGACTCATATTTCATTCATTCACTAATGTATTCAGTTATACAGAAGATGCTATTCTGGTCTTTGGCAATAGAAAATACCTACTTTAAGGAGTTCATCATTTGGCTGAAGGAAAAAAATATAAATAAGAAAACAAATTACCCCAATCAGTGCCATGAGAGAAGTAGATGCAGGAGTCACACTATATTCCAGATTTTTATGGAACCACCATAATATTTTGTTCCAAGTATGGACAATGTTTCACTGATATCTTATCCATCAGATAAAATTTATGGATTTCCAGAACTGTAATACCTGCTATACATACCATACTGAAGAGAGAGGACTAGAGAGTACTGCAGCTAAAACTCCCATTGTCACATCCCAGAAAATTTCTCAAAGATGCTGGCATGTACTACTGAAATCTACACTATACACAACCCATGTGTACCAAGAAAGCACGTTAGGCAGGTTTGATATTCAATTCCATTATGTTTTCATTCACAAAACTGCTAAAATACTACATTGTTCACAGAAGGAAAAAGATATTCTAGGGTGCTGGAATCAGTGGGGTTAGCATGCTTTCTGGAAAGGAAAGCAGTCATTGATTTGTGAGCTTGTGTTAGAGCAGGAGTAAGCCAGTTTTCTTACTGTGGCAAAACACAACGCAGGATTAATGATTGCTTCCCCACAGAATAGACAGATAACATCAGGTTGAGGTGATTCCAGAACAGCACCACCAACAGAAAAGGACTCAGCTTTATAGGCGAAAGGGATTCCAAAAGAACCACTACATCAGTCTTCCCATATTACAATTTGTATTAGATAATTCTTTTCTAATTTACTTTTGAGACCGGGTCTCCTGTAGCCCCAACTGGCCTGGAACTCACTATGTAGACCAGGCTGGCCTCCATCTCACAGAGATCCACCTGCCTGTGTCTCTCAGTGCAGGGATTAAAGGTGTGCGCCACCACGACCGGTGTTGTGTTGGTTAATTCTTTAGGGACATTTTTGTATGTTTTAATGGCAATGCTTCTGTTGAGCTTAATCTTTTCATTTATCATCTCTTTCTAGCCACTCTGCTTAGATCCCTCCTCCTCCTCCTCCTCCTCCTCCTCTTCATTCTCCTTCTTCTTGTGGAAATAGAGTCTTGTGGTCTAGCCAAGGCTAGGCTTGAATTCACAGTCATCCTGCCTCAGCTCTCAAGTGCTAGAATTATAAGTATGCATCACCCCGGGTCCAGCTTGTGTTGGTTAATCTTTTTTATCAAATGTTTGTGAAGTTCATACAACATATGTTCAGCATATATAGAACCCCTCCCTAACCTATACCCCCTTACCACTCCCACCTGATTTTACGTGCTCCATCACACACACACACACACACACACACACACACAGACACACACACACACACACTCCACTGAAGCCTCAGTAACCTACCCAGAGTCACATTCTTAAAGAAAACTAACTCTTCCCCTCCCAGTAGATATCAGTTGCCAATAGTTCATCAGCTAAGGTTGGGGTTTCCTATATACACTTCTGTGATGATTAATCGTAATTGTCAATTTGGCTGGATTGAGAGATCCCTAGGAGATTAGTAGAGTACCATTCCGGGTATGTCTGTTAGGACATTTTCAAAGAAGACTGACATGTCTGAAGTGGGAAGGGCCTCCCCTGAATGTGGGCAGCACTGTCAGATATGCTGGCCCCTGGATGGGATAAAGTAGAAAAGAAAGATGCCATCTATTCTATGCAAGCTTGATTCTCCCTGAGCAAGTTCATCTATTTCTGCTGCCATTGCCTGGGTTATCGGACGTCAGTTCTTCAGCCTTTCAACACATCAACACACCATCAATTTATAGATTGCTTTTAGGCCTTCATCCTCAGACTGGTCTCCCTTGTGTGGCTTCCAATTTCTTGGGCTGAGCAGCTACCAAGTTCAGTCTCTCTCCAGGAAGCAGATGGGCTTTGAACCACCCAGTCTCTACTTGTGCTTATCCCTCTTTAAAGTTATACATCTCTTCTGTTGGTTATCTTCCCATGAAGAACCTTGATTAATGGGATTTCACAAATCACTCCATGAGTCTAAGTATGCTTCGCTCCTATCGACAATCATGTGCTGCTCAGAAGTTATTAAATTCAAGAGAGAATGCTGTTGCTACTGTGTATCTGGGGTGATGCAGTCCCACTCAATTTTAAGGTTTAATTTCAATTATTTCTTCACATTTAACTTAACATAGTTAGTTAGTATAGAACAATCACTGTGTCCCCCTAAAATCCATACACTGAAACCGTAACTTCCAATATGGCTTAAGCTCCAGATAGAACTTCCTTGAAGTAAAGTTACATGAGCCATGATGCTGGGTCCCTGGTTCAATGTGATTAACCGTTCTATAAAAAAGGGACACCAGAAAGTTCCCCTGATTGCTCCCCCAATGCACAGCACTAGCAGAAAGGCCATGTGAGCTCCTAGTGTGACAGTGGCCTTTACCTAGTGGGAAGGCCTTCACCAGGTAGTAATGCCACTGACAACTTAGTTTTGAAATCCTACCCTCCATAAGTGTAAAAAAATAAATTTCTATGCTTTAAGCCACCTGGTTTGTTTTATGTTGCTGTAGCAGCCAGATATGTGACTTGTGTGAATATGGGAGTTAAATGAATATTTGTACCAGATCCAAAATTAGCCATGAACTGTATGTGATAGCAATGCAAGGCACAATGTGTCATCACAGACCCTCAAGGAGATGGGTCTCTGAAGCAATGAAGGCATTTCTTGAGACCACAGCTAAAAGGCAACTGTCAGTTTGACACTATTTTTGATTAATGTCTAGTGGACTCCACAACTGTAAAAGTATTAGACCTATTTTCTCTAGAGATACTTGGTTTAGAATTTTGTCTGCATCTGTGACAAATTCAGCAAATCCATGGAGTGAAAGGTGTGGTAATTCTTGAACAAACATCACTGTTACTCTGGAATCACAAAGGAGTTTATACCTACAACTATAATACGCAGGAGGCAGTTAAACGGAAAGTCCCCTTTAGTATACCATTTCAGCCTGCACTGATTTTATTTTAGTTATGTTCTTTTTTGTCATACTTTAGTTAACAAGATTTTGGAATTGGCTGCACAGTAATGTTAATTATCATCCTTAACAAAAAGCCATTCTCTACTCATATTCTTTACTGCCACCATCCGAACAAGCCTCAGATATTTTCAATTCTGTAGAAACCTGGTTTTCTCCCCCACCCTCTCTCTCTTTCTCTCATGAACTAATATGTTTATTGCTCATAATGGTCACCTTTGGTGATAAATTTGTCTATATTTTTCATAATGAATGTGAATGTTAAAATATAATGTTTTGTATTCAATGTGAGAATTTCTCATTCTGTGTATTTATAGTAAATGATGCATTAGCTAGCACTGTTCCTAAAGGTAGTGTCTAATAGCCAAGAGGATGGTGTGATGCAACATTATCAGCCAGGTAATATTTTGCCATAAGCAGTATCTCTTCCTAAATGATGCTGATGTGAAAGGCACAGTGCTTTCCCTAACTTGAGGCCATTTGTAATGCAGGTATAGGGCATGACAACGTCCACCATAGACACTGGATCATGCTCAGGTTGAGAGTGCTATCAAAGATGCTAAATACTACTTATAGCTTTCTTTGTGAAACATATTAAAGCCAGTCTATGAATCACATGTAAATACATGCTATATAATATATGATTTTCTTTCCTACTAAAACTGAACACACTCAAGAATCAAATTTTATGGTCTTCCACAAAAGGCTTTAAATATAACTTTGATACTAGAAATTTCATCAATGTAGGAGTCAAAGAGCATAGATTCTAGTTTAAGCTTTGATAATAACTAAGTAAACCTGAGTGGATCACTTGATTTTCTTAGTCTCAGTTTTTTTTTTCATCTCTCATGAAATAAAGTAGAATAGGTAATTTAGAAAAATCTTTGCTTATTCTAGATTATTCTTCTCTTCGAAATGAAACACTAACCCTCATGTTGTCATCACCTTTCTCGACTCTCCCCGTCTCCTTTCCTGAGGATTCATCTACTTCGGGTTCTTTAAACTTGAGTATAACTTTTCATAGCACTAATCCAAATCTGTTATGATCTCTATTCTGTAGCCTCCAGGAGATGAGATACTGGGAATTCTCCCTCAGTGACCCCTTATTTTTCAGTAAAAGACTGATGAACGTATATTGAATATCCAGTGAGCCAACTAATATAGTCTGTCCCAAATTTCAACAGAATGTCTCATCTGAATATGTACAGAAAATAGCAAAAAAAAAAATCCTTCACGCATCCTATTTAAGTAGTCAGTCTGGAGGGAAATATGTTCCTGCTATCTTGAAAGTGAAGAAAATATTCAGAAATAATTCAAAATCTCAGCCTTAATGCTTAATGTAGTCATAAGTGCTAATGTAACATTTATTTTAAGCTGTAAGGAAATGGAATTCTCTTGACAGCTTTGTAGACAAATACGCCTACCAATTTTAAAATGGTTCTTTTTTTAGGCTCATAAAATGTAGTGTCTCCAGGTTTCAGCATTTTTTACGGAAAAAAAAAGGTTCCAGTATAATTACCAATATATCTGCAGATCTGAGGAACTCTGAGAATACAGATTTGGTTTTATTCTTTATAAAATGTACATAGTTGGTCTTCAAAACTACCATCTTGAATGATTCACTAGGAGGATTCACAGGACCAGATTCAGGGCCATGACCTCCTGCATGGGAAGAACAGAAAGCAAATTCAGCAAAGTGAGGGGTGTATTGGAGAGGCTGGGGAAGCTAGGCAAGAGCCTCCTGGGACCCTCTCCCTAGCTCCTCCAGCAAGAGTGGAAGCAATGCATGTGAAATGTTGTCTACCATGGAATTCACCAGGATGCAGTATCCAGGGTATTTTACTGGGATGGCTCACATAGGTATTCTGCCTGGCCTATTCCAAAATTCTATGCTTCTATCTAAAAAGTAGATAAATTACACTGTTTACTAAAACCACACTGTTTGAATAAATATGTTAAGCATAGAGAAGAACTCATTAGCTAGAGTGGTAGAAGCCTTCTAAAATCCAAGGCCCAAAGTCAACTATATAAGTAAATCATTCAAAGGACAACAGTAATTTCAACTGGATTCACTCTTTACATATAAATGATAAACTTTCCTGAATAACCAATAGACAAAATGATCAGAAATGCAATTTCTTTAAGAGTCCAGTGAGAATCTTTTGAAATTCATCACTTGTTCTGGATTTGCTGAACATATTCTTTGATCCATACCAGCTGACTTGTTCTCAGTCAGTACACATTTACTCTTTTTTCATCCTCCCAAACTGCATCCTAAATTGGCTTAAGAGATAAATACATAAAGTCAGCAAATATTTTGATTCTACTGCTCTTTGATGCCTTTTCTGACCATGTTTAAAACTACAGTGAATTATAAAATTGTGGGTTTTGTCTTTGAAAACACTAGAGAAACCAAGTCCTTTTGTGTAACTTAGACTCTGTCTGACTCACACCTAGGACTTTATTTCCTGCTGTCTCATGAAGCCTGCCGGCCTCCTCTCACAACAGTTACTTCAAATGCATAAAACAAAATGCACAAATTTACAAAGAAAGACATTTTGCTGAAATCCAGTTATCAAAATAATTTAAACTAAGTGGCAACAGGAATCTATGCTCTTTATTAGCACTGTCATATATAGGTATTAGATCCAGTGATTTGATAACCACCATAACTACCTTAATATATACATACATACACATAATGGATATCAGCATCTCTAATAATGATGTTAATTCAAATAGTGGTAAGCAAAACAGCATTTCAGAATATTTTCAAAACATATGTTATGATGTATGATTTATTTTATTTCTTTTTTATATTTTTAAAACATTTATTAAAAATTAAAACAAATCTAGGTAAATTAAAGCTGAATGTTGATGTTTCTAAAAAGGGCATTTAAACACTGGCTTTATAGCAAACAAGTGCTGTCTGTCACTGCTTAAAGACTAAATCAGCCCACCCATCATAACCCAATTCCTGCGATTATTACAGAACTTAAGTAGGAGAGTTTAACTGTATTTGCTTGGCTGGTCTGAATGAAACTAGCCTATGTGACCCTACTTTTTATTGGAAATACCAGGGCCACCACTGCCTACCACAAACACACAAACACCTCCCCAGCACACAGTGCATTCTGTGGTCAATGAATGTACTGTGATTAAAGCATACTAAAAAAGACTTGTAGTTCTTACAGTCATGGATTCAAAACCAGTAACATGCCAGTCTTGGAGAAAAACATGGATTTAATACTGTGTACTACCTTCATATATCAAAGACTAAATGTCTAAAATAGTTTTCTGGATCCAGTTCAAAACAACTTTAAATTCCATATAATGGGAAGAGGACTGGTGTGGAGCTGCAGCCAGGCTAGCCTCTAGCCTGTCCCTTGCTCTCAGATGATGCTTCCTTAGCTGAGGGGCACCCCACTTTTATTTCCATAGGGCAGAGTTGAGCTAGAATAGAGAGAGCAGGCCACAAGTGTATTTACATTTTAGCTGTTCTGGTTGGTCTCGTGCTTAGTCAGGCCTGGCCCAGTGTTTATCTTCTGTTTTGGTACACAAGATGTTGTGTTCTATTATCTTGTTACCAGATTCTTTAAAAGCATATCTGTCAATGATCCTAACAGGAAAATATAGGCATGGTTTTATAAATGGCATTTTGACACTAATCTTAGTTTCAGCAATTAAAGTCTTTTCTACTGCTCTCCTAAACTCTTAGTTTTTATTGAAATGGTCATTTTTTTCTACATTGTTTATTCTGAGTATTTTGATATTTCTAATAACACTATATTTAATTACCAACCCTCACAACCGAAGATAAAGCTAAGTTTCAGTAATAGATAAAATAACAATAAACTTTTCATCATCAAAGTTTCATCGTCAAAGGGTGCAAGCAAAAGTCTCAGGCTTCCAATACCATGAAATCATGGGCTCATCAATTTATCCCATTAGGTCACAGCTGTTCAGCCTAAACTAAGCAGACTTAGCCTTTTGTTTGGGTTTTTGTTTTTTGTTTTTTGTTTTGTTTTTTTTTCGTTTTTTTGTTTTTGTTTTTTTTTTTTTTGAGTACAGAATTTAGTAAGTCAATCAAATAAATTACCAAACTAATTTTATTTCATATAAAAGTTTATATTGTAGATTCTCTAGGGGCAAAAAGAAAGGAAGACCAAGGAATCCAGATTTCAACACAGCAGTCTATAGTTTGAGTAAGAGGCAGGTGCCTTTGACCTTTGGTGTGAACTCACCAGTCTTCACAATAATGGATAGCCTAGCCTGCTCCTGAATGCTCTTTGCCTGGCTCTATAGTCACCTCTTATTTATATGATGCTTTCTGTTTCATAGTAGCTCCCTGGGTGGCAAGTGAAAGAGATTTGCTTTCCATTAAAAGGAAGAGAAGGATTTCTGTCTGAATACCCATTGTTCTTTTCTAACTTGCAGTCCTTTGCTTTTAGCAACTGATACAGGTAAGGCCAATAGGCAGTCACCTGTCTGGTAATACCGCAGTATTTGTTTACTAGCATAGTGTCTATGACTTTTACTATAGGCTGAGTTTTCGTCCTCTATCCCAAGTTAATATCCTTAACTCATAACGTGAGAGCATTAGAAGGTAACTAACTTAGAGGAGGTTATCAGTGTGGTAGCCTCATGATGGGATTAGTGCCCTTATAAGGGGGAATGACAGACTTGCTGGCTCCAGCAGTACCATGAGGACACATTGACAAGATACTAACCTTGAAGAGAGCTCTCACTGGGGAACCAACTGTCCAAATTCTCTATTCTGGCTTCCAAGTCTCCAGAACTATAAGCAATCAATTCTTGTTATTTAATCTAACAAGTGTCTACATCAGTGAATCCCAGTCTCAGAACCTCAGTCTTCTCATGGGTGAAATGGAAATGATTTTTCCTTGTTTGTGTGTTGTTGGCATTTAATAAGATTACTGTACAAAATATGCTGAAGTTCTTGGCTATTTTATTATGACTGATGAAGGCATGGGTGCTTTTACATTACAATGGCAAAGCCGAATAGTTGAAGTTGGGAAACTGATCCTAAAACTTCCATTATTTTGTCCTTGATAGAAAAAGTTTGCTAATTCCTGTTCTGTTAATAAAATTCTTGAAAACTTTTGTTTGTTTAAGAATTAAACAAACAAAAGAATTAAAGTTTAAGAATTAAAGTTCTGTTAAGGGAGCCACATTTGCAAAGCAGGCATCCTATTTTTCTTTAGTGGAGATGAGGGCAGGCAGCCAAAGGATTATCCAGTTCTTCTCTAGTACACCCACTAAAACCGATACACTCAAAAACATTTCCTTTGAGTCATGTACATACTCAAGTGACCAGAGCTGCAATCTACTATGGCTGAGAACTTGGGTTCAAAATCTACTCCCACACTTACCTGAAGCCTATTCTCAATCAATGACCATGATCACTATGGGATCCACAGCGCATTAAGAACATAGTCTTGGTGATACAATTAATAATTGTTCAATGCAATAATGCTTACAACAGCATCGATAAGAACAACTTTTATTAGTAGATCCATGGGAAGTGAGGCGAACGAGCAAATGAGGCGCTAAAAGTTGTAGGTACCTGTGAAGAATGACTGTGGGAAAGCCTGGCTGCTGGCACAAAGGCTAAAGCAACACGAAATGGTCTAAAAATATATTTTGTAGAATCAGAGATTAGAATCCAGTCCTTGGCCCATAAATTACTTGGCAGCTCTGAGTCCCAGTCTCAGAACCTTAACCTTCTTGTACGTGAAATGGAGATTATTTTGCCTTGATTGTGGGAAATGGATATTTAATAAGATTAGTACATAGAAATATGTTGAGCCTAAGCATATAAAATAGGCTGTCAAAATAGCAGTATCACTAATCACTAGAAGATAATTTCTTAAAGTCCTCTTTCACATTTAATTTTTGACAAGAATAATGGGACATAGACTGACGATACATCCTGTTCTCACAATTTTCTAAGTATTAAATAATCCATGAAGATCAGAGGGCTGGAATTATAAAAAAAATTAAAAATTATACAATATATACTAGAAGAAGCCACTGGATATAACCCAGCATACTAGTACCTGCACAGGCAGGCATGTGGTCCACAGATCTTAATTAAAAAGGAAAATTAAACAAGCAGATGTCTGTCTAGTTTGTCTATTGGGGGATCCATGTCCCTATGTGTGTGTGGTGTACACAGGTGTGTGCATGCATTTACCGGTATGTAAGACAGAAAGGAAACAGCCTGGTGATGAACTGATTTTGAAGAAAGGTAATTTTTAATCATGGTTTATTTGAACTATCCATCCTTGAGATCTTCTGATATATTGTGAATATATCAGTTTGTTACTTAATATTAATCCCTCTTGTCCTGAGTTTCTTCATATGTTTAGAGGAAGAAATAATTCCCTATCTTATTTCATGGGAATATGATAATACAAAATGAGATCTTGTGTAAAAACTGTTTTGAAAAGTACAGTGAAAATATACGTCCTGTAAAATGTAATGATGATGGATAAGCATTTTAGATTAGCAAAATTCCAAATAGGATCAATTTTCACATGGCGAACATTTAGTATGAACACAGGAGTTTCAAAGAGAGCAATTAAAGGTAGGAACTGATTTAAAAAAAAAAAAAAAAAAAAAAAAAAAAAGCTGCCTGTGGATGAAGTCACTCCAGAAAGGAGAGCATGGCCAAAGTGCTGTGGAGTCCCTAAGAGAAGGCAGGAACAGTGGTTCCTATTCGTTTCATGTTTGGGCCCCTCCCACATGCATTACTGAGTTAAGGTTTAATTGCTTGTGTTTCATACATTATGCACACCTAAAGCTTTGTGAGCAGAGGGAGTTAGTGTTTCATCTCTGTTCTCTATAGCTATTTACTTGTCCTGAAGTTTCTAGATGTTCAATGACAGTTTGTTAACAAAGTATAACCCAAAACCATTGTTCAAATACATATCAAATGTTTTAATACAGCTGGTAGAATTTTCATTCCTGCTGATCTCCCGTTAGCTTAAAATTCTGAGTAAGAATTAGATTGATTTAATTGTGTCATTTCTACATTGCTACAATATAGACCTTAATTTTTCTCTTGATTGGGCTTGTTTTCCTTCAAGTTAACTACAGGAACAGTTTTATTTAAAAGGTTTTGGAAAGGAAGGGTCATTATTCCAAAATTTTTCACTATAGACAGGCAATCATTTAATATGAAATTCCTCAGGTGCAGTTATCTAAATGTGTATTTCATTCTTGGGAATAGAAAAGTCCTAGCTGATGCCCAATGGCCTATAAATCAGAGTGAAGAGATTTCTTTATGCAAATTAAATTTGTGGTCACTCTCATAATAAAAAAGAAAATGGTAACGAAGATTAAATTTTCAGCAGCACTACAACGTAAAGGAATCCTATACCTATTTGCAGGGTATGCAGTGTAGCTAATTAATTTTTGAGATAGTGTTTTTTGAAATAACCGATGAAGAGTAAGCTGAGTGAGTTGATTATTAAATGAGAAAAAAGGTTTGAAGAGCATTGGGAATATAAAATAGGTAACCAGTTTAGTCAACCGTAACTACCATTAAAGAATTCCATATAATGAGGAAGACACTGTTGTTCCTTTTACAACAGGGTTATAAACTCTGGGAACCAACTATGCTATTGTACAGTTTCTAGTTCATTTGTTTCTCTCCAAGACTGTTTTCCACTTTGCATCTTAAATGACGAAGTTCAAATATTTATTAATATAATCAGAGTGTCTTCTACCTTAAAAATAAAGAAAATATAAATGAAGGGAAAGAAAATTACATCACTCTATGCTGATGGGAATATACGGCTTCAAAATCAAAGCTTCTCTGTTCTTAGGTCCATAGGGCATAGCCTGTTAACCCTTTAAATACCAGTAAGAGAAAGTAGATGCAACATACCCGCTTCCTTAGATTGCAAGTGAGAGTGAGGTTCCTTGAGAATGAGTTTGCAAAAGCCGTATAAAAGTCAAGGACTTTGAGCAAGGCTTCTCGCTTAATGATGTGCAGGTCACAGTATGTCAAGGCCCGGACATTGGCACACGCATGAGCTAGAGTAGTTTCCTTCCAGAAGATGTCCCCAAAAACATCACCTTTCCCTAGAAAGCAGGATAAGACAATAGTTTCTACCATATTCACTACTGTTACATGGATTAATAGATGGTAACACCCTCCATAAATTAGGACATAACCCCCTCTGTATGCATTACAGCACACACACGTTCACGTTGTGAGTAACATCACCTTGATTTCAGTTCCTGATGGAAACTTCGAGTAGATTTAAAACATGCAATGCATCAGAGAAACTAAATACCTGATTTCAACAAATAATTTCATTATCTTTTGCAACCTTAACTTTTTCCATTCTGAGTAGAAAGAGCAAAAATGACTTCCTAGATTTTTTTTCTTTCTCTTGCTCTTTCTGGGGAGAAAATATTCAATATTGAGTACTGAGTACTGTGCTCCAAACAGACTAAAATTTGTCATGTCTTAGTCCCCGAATACGCCTTTCCCTCTCCTGCAGGCAAACCCGATAGGGTCTCAGGGTCCAACCCCAGAGTTCCTAAACCATGATCCCTAAGTTCTAGAAACTGAGTTGAGTGAAGTAGAAAGGACTACCCATTTGTTATCCACAAAATTTGCTAAACACTAGGCTACAGTCAAATGTGGATGACTTTTTAAAATTTTAGAGTTGCACAAATTACCTATTCACCAAACTCTGATAGCCCAAGAGCATTCTCCATTCCAATAAGAAGTGCTTATTTCCACAACATAAGGAAATGCCAACTGTCAGCAGTCCCTAAAGGCCTTTCTGCTGAGGCAGTTCCTTGAGGGCCCCTAGCTTCTAGAGTACAGTCATCTGCTTTCTTTGTTCTATTTCTTCTATAAAATGTTAAAATGGAGAAGATAAGAGGAATATACTCAAGTGGGAAAAGATTTCCTAGAGGCATTCCACGGATGATTTATTCTTTCTGCATCCTAACTACAGAGATGAACAAATACCTATTCACATAGTGCAGATAAAAATCAGAACAGGGGAAAAGAAATATCCTATACAACCCCTCAGGACAGTTACATCATCAGGGAGAGGAGCATGTAACCAGAGAAGTAAGAGGAACAGACATAGAAATGGAGAGGTTGCGTGAGTATTTAACAGATTCTTTGCCCAAACAGGCAGCTGAGAAACTTAAACCACAGAGCTGGAGCCTCAACCTTAAGAGTCACTCTAGGACAGAAGCTGGCAACATGTACATTACTGAAGACAGTGCTTAGGGCACCTGTCATCACACGATCAGCACAAACCAACCACAATAGGCACTTAATTAATTTTCAGCTATTCACTTGTTTCTGGACTCTCCAAAAACTCTTGTAGTTGGTGACACTGATGACAGACTCAGGTGTCTGATAGCTACACATTTGTCCAAGTAAAGAACATGAGACACCAAGTAGCTAAATAGAGTCTCCAGGGACACAGCTTCATGATAACCCCAGGGAGACCAGGGAAAGAATTCTGAAAGAGTAACTCCATGTCCTATTATAGAGATGAATTTAAGAGACCTGTATGTGGCAATCTCTTTAAGTTAGCAATTCTAATTATAAGCATTTACTCTGCTTGCATTATCAGAAGGTCTAAATTTACCTATGAAAATGTTACAGAAGTAATATTTATAATGTCCAGTGAAGTGGAATAAGATTAAAGGTCAATAAAAAATAAATTATGAAACATTAGACATCCTCTAAATAGCATAGATTTTAAAAAATAATATGCAGATGTGTTTACATTACATGAAATAACAAAATCATAATATCAAACCATACAGTACAATTACATTTTATGTACTACACATCAGTCATACATATACATCAAGCTTAAAAGTAAACACATCAATATGGTAATTTCCCTCAATACTACTTCCAATGGATAGATTTTGTATTAAATTTTATATGTATTCTTTTGTAAATGGAAGGGTTTAATAATTTCAAAATTAAAATAGTCCCTGGTGCTACAAAAATGTTTTAAACAAGGCTGTTTTGATCCACCCCCGTTCCTTTACCACTAATATTATGACAGCTTCTGTACTTTCTTGTTACTCATTTCTTTTAGATAAAAATATGGATTATATTTCTTTCTGATTGATATCTATGACCCTTTCTCAAATTACATGTTATCATCTCTGACCCACTTGTAAGTGCTCAGGCATCTGACTTTCAGGCCTGGTACACTGCAATAATAACTATACATCTGACTTTCAGGCCTGGTACACTGCAATAATAACTATACATCTGACTTTCAGGCCTGGTACACTGCAGTAATAACTATACATCTGACTCAGTAGCTTCATTTGTAAGGATTAGTGAAAAGATAAGAACTATTACAAGTGACACTCAGGGTGGTGCTATTAATCATGGCTCTAGAGCAAAAAGAATCATATATTCCAAAGCAATAGAAATTATAAAGATATTTTAAAATATCATTAACAAAGGCTTAAAAATCATTTTTGAGATAACATACAAAAATGTTTACCTTATAATATTAAATTAAAAATTGGCATAAAAATTATGTGACTAATGGCACAGCTATAATTAAGTATGTAAAGAAAAACAAAGGTACCCCAAAATCATCTACCATTTTATAATCATGGAGAGATCAATCTATGATGCAGTATGAATAATATGGAGCCAGAACACTAATTCATAACAAACTTTACCCCTTACTTCTCCAAAAATATTAGAGAAATATATCAGAATTAACAAACGTGGATAATTCTACTCCTATTATCAGAATTGTTAATACATAACCCAATCCTTACTGCTTCATGGAACAGAATTTCCAGGAGAATATGTGATAGATAAACTGTATATTGGCCTAATCAATCACAATGCAATAATTGGCCTAATCATTAATACAATAAATAAAATGTATTTACTTTATCAGGTATGTCACCTAATATATAATTCAATTCACAGCAATCTTTTATGGCATTTCTGGGAAGACAGTAATCTTGCAAGCCAATTAATTATTTACCAGGTGCAACAAAGCCCATTAATGTTTTTCTTCAAGGCATACTATGCACATTTATACAATCTGAAAAAAAATCATATATTGTGGACAAGTGAGAGTATGCATGGAATATCCAATAATAATATATCATTTGACATTGCAAAAATTTTATACTCTTTCAAGGATAAAAGATCTATTCATTTTCATGACTATAGAATATTTGATGCTAGTTTTTAGGTCAGTTCCTGCTGAGTACAAGTAGTCTCAGCCATGAACATTTTACAACTTAGGCGAACTATCCTCCCTCAAAGCCCTAAAATAGTAGAAAAGCTCACACTCAACAGGAAAGTTGTTATTTGGTCTATTTATATTTTTCTCAGTTCTTTACATCAAGAATTATGAAGTATTTCACTGCTAAATCACAGGAAACAGGACTGGAAAATAGAAGTTAATATTAAGCATTCTTATAGTAGGAAGATATAATATTTAAAGACCAAACAGAGATCTAGTTACAGCACAATTAAAGAAGTAATACAAACCATCACCTGCTAGGTGATTGTGGTCCTCTGTGGGGCTGGATTAGCAGCCAGATTTGTTTATTTTCTTGAGACACATTATGTAGTGATTAATGATGTGGGGAAAAAATACATAACAATTATCAGCAAAAATAACTACTTAATCCAACAGATCCTTAAAATATCATTTGGGTGGTTTCCTGAGGGTGTATTTGGAAGTATGATAATGGTTATATTTAATGATTCTTTTGTACAGCGGACTTAACCCATTCGTAATACTCATTCTTCTTGAAATAAATTTTCTTTTATATACTTGAGATTTACAACATAATGCCTTGGGGTCCATACATATAATTAAATGGTTACCGTAGTGAAGCATATCTATCATTTCACAGAGTGACTATGTATGCCTGTGTGTTGGCCAAGAGCAGCTAAAATCTACCCATTTAACCACAATCTCTAAAACCTACAGCATATACTCAAGAGGAAGCAAATGGAACCAAAACTTGGCAGCACAGAAAATCACCAAGTCATAAAAGTAGAAAAACAATAGAAGGAAGGAACAAAGGAGATACAAAGAGCTAGAAGACAAATAACCAGGAAGCTATCGTCCACCCATCAACAAGAACCTTGAATGGAAACGGATTCAACAATCCAATTAAAGGCACAGAGTGCTTGAGTGGATTTGTAAAAAAACTGTATGCTGCCTATGGTTGACCCATTTTATTGGATACTTACAGGCTGAAGCTTAATAGTTGTAAGAATTCCATGAAACAGTGATGAAAAGAGAACAGAGGCAGTTATGTAAGAAAAGACAGACTTCAAGGAACAAACTATCACAAGGGATAAAGAAGGCCATCACTTAAAAGACCCACTCCATCAAGAATATATAACAATTGAAAATATATGCACTCAATAGTGGCACACATACATATATAAAGCAAATATTCATGGATAGGAGGGAAGAAGGAAGCAGCAAGATGATACTATTAGAGGACTTTAGTGTCCCACATTCAACAATGGATAGATCAACTAGAAAGAAAATTAATAAGGAAATACTGGACTGAACAATATTTTATTTCTGAGTCAGTTCATCACTGTTACCATTGCATTGACTCATAAACTTCATTATGAACACACATTAAGAATTTACAACTTTAAGCTTTCCAAATCTATGTCCTCAAATGGATTTTGATTATTTATATGCTATAAGCACCATTAAGTAATACTTTAGAGAAAATAAGAAAAAAAATGACAATAAATATTAAAGTTAAGAAATTGTATGAGTATATTATGGAGGCAGAACAGTCACTGTGATGAACAGTGCTCATTGTCAACTTGGAAGAATTTAGAATCACCTGGGAGTTGGGCCTGTGGGCATTTCTGTGGGGGATTATTTTAATTACTTTAATTGAGGTGGGACTACTCACCCACTGTGGGCAGCACCATTCCCTAGTTCCCTAGAGGATCCTCGACTTTATAAGAGGGGAGAAAGTGAGCTGAGCACTAGAATGCATACATGAATTAATCACTCTTTTATCTGACTGTGGCTACAATCCAACCACCTGTTTAAGCTCTTGATACCTTGACTTTCCTGCCATGGTGGACTGTAACCTGAAGTGGGAACTGAAATACACCCTTAAGCTTCTTTTTCAGAATATTTTATCACAGCAACTGGGAAAGAAATGAAGACAGTTATGTTTAAGAAGGTGGAGTCATGCACAGCGGTGCACAACTTTAGTCCTAGCACTTGGGAGGCAGAGGCAGGCAGAGCTCTGTGAGTTCAAAGCCAGCCTGGTCTACATAGTGAGTTCCAGGCCAGCTGGGGCTACAGGGAGAACCTGCCTCAAAAAGACCAAAAAAAAAAAGGAAGAAGAAGAAGAAGAAGAAGAAGAAGAAGAAGAAGAAGAAGAAGAAGAAGAAGAAGAAGAAGGGGAAGAAGAGGAGGAGTAGGACGAGGAGGAGGAGGAGGAGGAGGAGGAGGAAGAAGAAGAAGAAGGTGGAAGAAGTACTACAGGTTCAGGATATTCTTCGGTAATATTATTGTTAAGAATAGATTACATATAAAATTATATATGCAGACTAAAATTTGAATATATATATAAATGACATATAACTATCAAATTATATAGATTATATGTGGAAATCCAAACATTGCTAAATCAAGAAAGTAACATAAAAAGAAATCAAAGCAAAAAATTCCATTGAAATCAGTTATTCCTTGAAACTTTTGTGCTTTCTTTTCTGAGAAAGAACTTAGAGCTGAGCTAGAAGCCACAGCATGCACTGCAGCCCCAGCCAGGAAGGACAGACAGCAGGATTGGGAATTCAAGGTTGGTCTGGACTACATTGTAAGACCCTGTCTGAAAACAAAAGAAAATAATTTGGAGTTGAATCTTACAATAATGTTCATATTAGAACTAAATCTCACAACTTTTGATTGCTTGAAGAGGGCAAACAAATGTCTGTTCATCTGTATTTTTACTTTCTTTATCACTGTGACCAATTATCTGACAAAAAGCAACCTAATGGAGAAAGGGTTTATTTTGGTTCACAGCTCAAGGAATGGAGTCTGTCATGGCAGGGAAGTCATGGAGCAGGAACAGCTTGGTCCTTGATAGCAGGCAGGAAACAGATGGCTGCGCTCAGCTAGCTTCCTCCGTCTACATTTTACTGAGCTCAGAACTCCAGTACATGGGATGGTGCTGTCCACATCCTAACTGGGTCTTTCCAGTTATATCTCTCTGGAAACACGCTCACAGACATACTCAAGGATGTACCTAGTTAATGCCCTATGTAGTACCCTTAATCCAACCACACTGGCAATCAAAATTAGCCACTACTTCACTGAATTAATGTATCTGATGGTAACTTATTGCTTCCACAATGCCACTGCTGGATATATATATTCAAAACAAGTGAAATCTGAATCTCAGATATTTATACTCTCTCTGTGGCATTATTCAAAATAATAAGATAAATGCCCACTGAAACACGAGTACATAAAGAAAATGAGTTAGATGCACACAATAGAATATTACTCAATATTTAATATTTAAAAAGAGGGAAATCTGCCATTTCCAGGAACACGATGAACCTGGAAGACATGATTCTAAATATAATAATCTTGACTCAGAAGCACAAATATCTGAAGATTTCACTTACAGACAGCCTCTCTCTCTGCTTTGTGGAGCCAATCATTCTAGTTGTTGGCAAAAGGAAAGCCATTCTTAGGAATTAAAGCAAAATCTCATTCTATAGCTATACTTAGATTTTGCCGCTATGGCCAATGACCATAGAGTATAAGAAATGAGTGACTGATTATACTGTCCTGAGTTACTTCCTATTCCTCCCCTTCTTTGCTTTGTCCCAAGTGTCCAAATACCAGTAGGAAAAAAAAATTTCTTCAGTCCAAAATAGATCTACACCAAAGCTAGAAATTTTAAGGAAATGTATTTTATTATCGGCATTTGACAACAGAGAAAACAGGTGTTGTCATGATGACACACAGAGGAAATGGAAATTGTGTAAACTGAGCACATCAGAGTTTCATACTCAAGATTAAAACAATTATGAAAACAGTTCAATGGAAAACTAAAGTATTATACTAGTGTATTAGTTACTTTTCTGCTGCTGTAATAAGACACAACAACCAAGGTAACTTATAGAAGGAAGAGTTTGTCTGAGCTTATGGTTCCAGGAGTAAGAGCCCATAATGGTATGGCAGAAGGAGGTGACTAGAGCAGAAAGATGAGTGATTGCTTCTTCCAGCAGGTACAGGAAGCAGAGAATAACTGGAAATCTGGCAAGGAAGAATTTTCACAGCCAACTCCCATTGACACATTTCTTCCAGAGAAAGAGTCCCACCATAGACAGATAAAAATGAGCAAGAACTCAAATGCTCCCAGTGCAGGGATGAGAAAACAGGTAAAAGATGAAAGTAGGATACCATAGAAGCCCTGCAGTCACTGGAAGCACCTAAATCTGGTCTAAGGCAAGAAAAAGAAGACTAAAGGAAGCTGGGGAAATAAGAGACAGACAACTAAAGACAAGCAATAAAGCATTCTAAACAAAGAAGAGGTGATGCAAAAGAAGTTAGAAAGAACTTGGTAGAACTCAGGGAGCTTCCAGCAATTCAATATGGCAAGAGCATGGTGGGAAAGGGAATGACGCAAATCAGCATAACACGGAGGAGGGAGAAAGCAGGGCCTCGGCGGCCTAGTCAGCACAGTCAGCAGTCATACTTTATCTTCAAAGTGCTAGAAAGCTGTGGTAGACATCCTAAGGAGATGGACGCTACACGCTGGGGTGGTGACTATGATGGCAGCATAGATAGAACTGGAGGTTATGCTGAGGACAGACTGTGGGCAGTGATGCTTAGACCAAAAATGCTATGGACAGTAGTAATAGCAACTGATCTAAAAGATAATATTGAGAGATAACGAGGAATGGGCTAGGTGATGGCGCATCAGGTAAAGCGCTTGCCTTGCAAGCACAAGGATCTGAGTTTCATCTCTAGAACTCTCCTTAAAAAATGCAAGGCAGGATGGCATACACTTAACTATTCCAGAATTGAGGAGGTGAAGACAGGAAGGTTGGGACACATTGGGCTCCCAGTCTTGCTTACTTGGCAAGTTTCAGACCCATTAGAGGTACTGGGTCAAAAAATAAGGTGGATTATAGATGAAGAACAAAACTCAAGGTTATTCTGTCTCCTCAGTGCATGTACACACACACACACACACATACACACACACACACACACACACACACACACACACACGAGAGAGAGAGAGAGAGAGAGAGAGAGAGAGAGAGAGAGAGAGAGAGGTACCAAGCAAATACAATAAATAAGGCTTAGTTTTAAAATTGCGAGAGAGATTGACATTAAGCCTAAACCACCAGAATGATAAATATGATCCTTTCATGTTTTCAATGATATTTACAGAATAAGGAACTCTAAAGTAAACAGTTTCAGTCCTAGATAAATTAAGTCATAAACACTGTTTAAATGTTTAAAGGCAAATCAATTGAAACAATGCAAACACAAATTTCAAGAAAAAAGAGCACACAAGTTAATCTAAATTATTGATGCTTATCTTCATAATGTGAAGGTCAAAACTGTATGTCTCACAGTTCATCTAAAACACTGATATACAGAAAGAAAAAAGAAAGAAAATAATGCTCTGGAACTCAAGGCACAAAGCACTTGACTTCTAATACCAAGTGTACAGAAAACAGTATTAATTAGTGCTCAAATGTCTCAAAACAGCAAAATATTATTCATTCACATCTTGGATTTGTTTTTTGGGAAATAAAATTAAGGTACAGATTTAGAATTTTGATAGCAGTAATTTATGTTTTATCTGAAAAAGCACAAATGTTTACAAGACCTGAATCTTAAATAACCGATTATAATTAAAGTAATATTTATTCTGACCTAACCTAGCTTCCTTATATTTCTAAATTCCATCTTTCTTTCATCTTTCCTCTCTTATGCGTCCTCCTCCCAGACTTCTATTAATATCTAACCCCCAACTAAACCCTGTATAAACAATCAGAGTTCTAATCATAGTTAGGAAGTTGAAGTTAAAATTGAAAGACTTAAGGCAGAGATTGCCTTTGTTTAAGAGTCGACCCCTGTGAATCTAATCATCAATAAAGACAAGAGAAAAGAAGAAATGTTAATAAAGCAAAACATTGTCTTAGAGGAAGGTCTCTCATTAGTAGGAAGATGCTATTTTTACAGTGCCTGAAAGGTACAATACACTCGTCAAGACATTTAGAAGTAACCTGGCTATTTCAACCACACCAATAAATCTGTTCACACTAAGTAATTATAGAGTAGGAACTACAGAGTAAGAAGACATTAATGAATATAAAATTTGTATGCATCATGAACTTAATTTGGAATTCTTTGTGTTTCATAAAAAGTGGGAAGGTCAAAGGAAAAAGGAAGCGTGGAGGTGTAAGAACTGAAAGATCTTCAAGTTGGAAAAAGACATGAACTGCAATTATATTCATATGCCCTATTTAGAGAAACATCTTGAAGCCATCCCCCAGTGTTAAAAACGGAGGTATTTGTTGACTGCACTTTTTTTTTAATCTTTCCACTAATTAGTTATGCTTTAGAACTTACTCATTAAACTCTTTGGAACTTTTGGCACAATAAAGAATTACGTCCCTGCCAAGAGACTGTATAGAGGCCAGGATCCAAAATAGTAAGACTGCACCTCTTTTTTAATCCATATATTCTAATTAATTTTAAAATGACCTCCCTTTCCTACCTTTCATCTGGCAAATGAATTCATAATAAGGATAACAAGGTTGCTGAATGAAGTTATAGAAATCTGAACAATTGACTCATTATGGTAAAAGAAAAAGAGGGAAGGGAAGGGGAAGAGGAAAGAAGGGAGGGCAGGAGAGATGAAGGGAGACGAGGGGGTAGAAGGAGAAACAGAGGGGAAGAAGGTCGACTACAGTGTATGCATGCATCCTGGTAATCTATGAAACTTCTTTGAAATTGGAGTTATTTCAGAATTAAACTAATAAAAATAAGAAAGGGAATAGAAATAAATGGTAAAGTGAGAAAAGAACAGTCATATGACTTGCAAGGGGTGATGCTAGTGAGCTTGCATCTTTCTCCTTTCTTAATGGATCTTGAATGTTTAAAAAGAAATCCTACTCTAATTGCCTCTTGGATGTAGTCTCTCTTGCGTCCCATCAAAAGAAGAAAAAAGGGAGCTGGATGGAAAGATGGCTCAGCACTTAAGAGCACTGACTGTTCTTGCAGGGGATGTGGGTTTGACCCCCCAGCACCCACATGGCCACTAACAACCATCCATAACTCTAGAGCCAGGGGATCTGACACCCTCTTCTGACCTCCATGGGCATTGCATGACATGGGTGCACTTACATACCTGAAGGCAATAAATACATTCATACACATAAAAATAATAACATATTTTTTCAAAAGGAGAAAAAAGGTTGTCAGAGAGGTGTCCACATCATTTGACTCATTAAGTCAGATAAAAACAGCTCAGGAATCCCAAGAGTTTTGAGAAGGAACAAAAACACACATCAAAGAAACAAAGGCATGACAGAGAGATGATGATGAGCCTAGTCTGATTCCCAGGAGCCCATGTTCATCTTTATAGTGTCATTGGGCATACCGGTTACCATCCCATATGCATTTTGTCTGCCTCACTGAGCAAATGATTCCATTTTAGCAGACCCAGGACAGAGGCAGTGCCCTCAAGGCTCTCTCTGACCCTTTATAGAAGTTACCAAGGTACAGCTGTAATGAAGAAAATGGGGCAAAATAAATGCAACGAATCCACAGAGCTCACTTCTAGGACATATATTTGATGCTTTCCACCACCCAGTCCTGACAAGAACATTCAGAAAAAGACAAATACATCTGCTCGGGGTGTGTATGCTCTAGCCTTCTCTTTAAGTAAACAGGAATGGCTGTAGCATGGATATGCTTCATTGTACAACCAAAGACTGTTCAGTTGACCCGCAGCTCTCACAAAACATTAGGCATTCTTTATGCCCCCGCAAATGAAGGACAAGCCACCGGGAACATGAAGCACATCCAAAGTGCCGATTCCCAAGCATTGTAATATTTTCTTCCAAAAATATTTTTAAAAAATATTTCCTGGAAGGGATTTAACTGTAACTATAATATTATCCACAAAGACTTACAGAAAGCTGAGCAAACGATGCTGTTCTGTTCTTTGCACTCCTGATCCATTTTGTATTACTCAGGTTTTATAGAAACTGTTTTCCTGTAAAAGGTTATTTCTTCCTGATTCTGGATCCTGCCATTTTGAAGTAATTGTACTTTTTGAAATCAAGTTTTCATTTGTGGGGCGGTTGGATTCGAAATCAGTTTTCAGTTTTGCTTTTGGAGTTTCTAAAACCCATCAGTCAATCTTCTCCTTATGAGAAATAAGTAGTATTTAAGGTACGGTAGGTTGACCTCGGTAGCTAAAAATCCAATAGTTTAAAGATTGAACTCATTTTTCATGAGACACAAGCCATGAAAAATGTGATCAAAATAGAGCTGACATCCTACAGTTCTAAGTTATTTTACCTGAAGAAAAAATAAGGGGTTATTCTCCTCTGACCTTCTGATTGCTTCCTTTTATATCTGTGTGGGTTTCATGAAACTGTTTACAGATGTTTCAGCAGAAAGTGATCTAAACTTCATTTAGCAATTTTGTTTACCAGGCTGTGTATCTTACGCTATGCTCCAGTTCATTAGTTTTTTATTCTGTCATTATTCTGTCACCTGCATGCTTACTTTGTGTTGTCCCTAGCAGTAGTACTACCTACTGGGTCTCTGAATTTTAGAGGAAATTTATGATCAGCCAACTAATTTTTCTACTTTATGAAGACAGATGGCCAGATCCAGCTTTAAAAACCTAAATTTAGTTTCCTCCCATTGTGCTCACTCCCATGAGGTCCTCAGTCTCCTCAGCACCTTCTCATCCTGCCCTCAACCACTGTGGTGAGGCAGAGCCCTGTGGGGTGGAATGGTGCTCAGCCCTAAGTCATTTGCTAACTATCTGGGCAAGTCTCCATATCTTTCTAGGCCTCATCTGGCTCCTCTCTAAAGGAAAGGGCTGAATTGGGTAAGTCTATGGTCCTATGGGACCACCCCTTGCATTACAAATCGGACAATGGTTCCAAAAGTGAATTCACACTCACCCGGCATGCAAAGTCCCTTAGGCTGTGGTCGGCTTTAGTCTAAGCAAATGTAATCCAACCTTCAAGCATCCCGTTAACTGTGACTGCGTCTAATGTTCTTTGCTGAAGCAGCATACCTGGCTTTCACCAAGATTCATCATCTCATTAGTGACCCCATTTCCGAAGTCACCAAACAAAAGGAAATTTTGTTTAGAAACCTGAGAAGCAAGATCTCTAGAACTGTTACACGGGTTTGGTACTACATTAGAAAGTTCACAGTACCTAAAATAGCCACCACCTCGTCGTCCTGGATGACTTCCAAGGATCCAGACACCACAAAGCAGAGGGCATCCACACTTTCTCCAGCATGGTAAATGAGGTCCCCAGGAGCACAGTGAATGGTTTGGAACTCCACTGCTAAGGCGCGCAGACAGCCGTCACTGGCCAATCGGAAGGCAGGATGTTCATTAAAAACCTTCCGATTCAGATGAACACAGATATCAGCTCTCATGTCCTTGGGACAGATGGAAAGGACCTGAAGAAAGTGAATAATGGTTAAGTAAGAGAGGGAAAGAACCCATTTCAAAAAAATCAAGAAAATGATTTTTGATCACTAATATGACTGCTACACACAGTCCTAAGCATAGAGAAAGGCAAATAGAATAAGACATAGCTCTGCCCTCAAGGAACTCTGGGTCTAGTAAGATGGGATGCTGTCCACATGAACACCACAGCCTCATCTCCACATCAGAGCCACATGAACACCACAGCCTCATCTCCACATCACAGCCACATGAACACCACAGCCTCATCTCCACATCACAGCCACATGAACACCACAGCCTCATATCCACATCACAGCACAGTCCATATCACAATGCAGCACCATGCAGTCAGTACTTGAGTAGAGAAAGGAACTCCCATGGCAAGATCAATCTTGAATGGTCAGGAGCAGTCTCAGAAAAAAAATCAACGCCAATTAAAATAAAGCATTAACATTGGTTTCAGTCTAACTGATGCTTTAGAATTATTCCATAGCTACATCAAAACTGAAGATTATAAATGTAAGTACAAAAAGTGGATTCAAACTGGCTGACTATAAGAAATATAATTAACAAATCACCCCAGCAACTCAGCATTCTGAAGGCTATATAAAGCCACTCCTGGTATGTTTGGCCTGATTTTCCTCTTACAAACAAATGCATGTCCAGGGAAAGGAAAAGGTATGCACCAGCCTTCTGTAAGACATGGGCAAATGGACATGCCTACAAGCAGGACACACAGAGCATTTTGCATGCAGTTTTGGCTTCCATGTTGCAGAGGGGAAAAGAAATCTGTCCCTTGGGGATGGACAAATGGCAGAAGCACAGTTAGGATGTAAGGTATAGAGAGCTTTTACTGACTAGTTTTTCTTTCCGTGCTGCACTCTAATTGATTGCAACTCTGGAGCTCTGACTGTAGTTTTAATGGGGTATTTAAAATCCAGGATAAAATGAACATTATCATGAATTTTGTTATTATTCTTCGAAAAATTCATACATACAATAACTTCTTGGTTTTTTTTTTCACACTCCCATCACCCTCTCCTCCCCATCCCACTCTCTCTAAAACCCTTCTTTAAAAGTCTCCTTTCAACTTTCTTGTTTGCTTGGTGTTCGCTTTTTCTCAGTGAGGGGCCCATGGGGTGTAATTAATGTCGCCTGCATTTGTGTGGGTGGGAGGGTATAGGCAACTTGTCAGTAGCTACATCACTGAAGAAAAGGACATCTCTTTACCATAGCAACTACTAACTGCCAGTAGTTCTTTGGGGAGCATTGAAAAATATCACTACATTTAATCAGAGCAAGGCGGGATTACAGAAATTGAGACTGCCTCCTTTGCAGACACATGTGAAAACTCATTTAGACTCTTTCCTTCCAACTCTCTTGGTAATTTTTTTTTATAATGTTTGTCTTGATAGGAGTTGAGTCTCAAAATTAAAGCTAATTTTTCCACATTAAGTTATAGTGTATTATGTTTTAATGTAGGATACTTTTCTTTCTATTGTGAATCACATTCTAGGCTTTAGAATTTTTCCCTGATTCTTAAAATATCCCCAGACTATTCCTTCTCTTTGTAGGTCATCACCACTCTTTGCTTCTCTGTGAAGTTGATCCATCACACAGTAAAATTAAACTATACTTTCAGAATTGCTTCTCTTTACCTTTCCTAATATTCTACATTTATTTCATATCACAATCAACTCCATGAGATTTTTCATAATCTCTCCAATTCCTACAAGCAAAAGGCACCAGTTCACCTACCTTTCTGAAACATCCAATCTTTGAAAAAGGGGATGCCTTAAAAGCAATTGATACTTTTCCTATGTCAGCAAGTTTCTGTAATAAGGTTTTCTGTGATATATTAGCCTTTAGTGAGGTCTAACAATAATGGTCATTCAACAAGCACTTACTGAGCCTCTATTATGGGCCATACCATTGTGTTTAACCCATGGATATAAAATGATAAATAGGCATCATCCCTGCTGTACAGGAGTTAAACATGAGATAGACATAGATCAAGAGATAGGCATATAAAAAATTATAATACAATGGGCAAGAACTACAATGGGGACATGGGAGGGAGACACAGATCCATATGCTACCTGTGAGTCTTCGCTTTTGTCTTCCAGCAAGATATCGTAAGTCAGGCTCAGGGGGGCATAAGCCTAGGTTCAGATCAATCACTTACTGTATCAGTAGTCTGAGTATCTTACTTAATCTCTCCAACACTCATCCTTGAAATGAGGGTAAAGATATCACATCATAAGTTCATGGTAAGAACTGGGATTACCCTGGCACCTAGCCAGGGCTGAAGAAAAATAAACTTTTATTATGACTATTAAGGATGCATATTCCTACAGCTTGTTTTCAGCTCTTCACAGAAGCAACTTTCTTCTTTCATTTTGCACCCCCATAGACGTCTAGGATGTTTGATAAATTTCCAATTAGAATTAAGGAAGCGTTTCAATATAAATCTGAAGATATTTCAAGAATAGGTGGCAATTATTTTTTTCTCAAGTTTAAAATGAACTTAACTCTTAAAAGAGCAAAAAATTAAAATATTTTAAAAATATATATACACATAAATATTACATTACATAGCATAAGGGGAAAATAAATTGGTCTGTCTTTATCTATTTACTATATAGGATTTGCAACATTTTAGATTCATTTTGGAAATAGTCATTTTCCAACCTTTTAATCAATTTTCAGGATTCATATTGCAATTGAAATCTTCCAATATTTGTAATATTCTCTGCTTACTGGCATACTAAAATCTTATTTTTATTGTATTTTTAAATGCACCTCTTTCTGACTTCACTCAACTTTTGACACTACCTCATTTATTATCTTTGTTTGTTTTGCCTAAGTTCTTGAAGTTAGGTCTTGTTATATATTCCAAGCTGGCCTTGAACTTACTGTGTAGCCCAGACTGGCCTCAAACTCACAGCACTCTTTCTGCCTCAGACTTGTGAGTGCTGGAATTACAGGCATGCATTCTCACTTTTATGCCGTGCTGAAAATTCACTACTGTGATTGATGAGGTATATATATGGTACACGTGTCATAAAGTGATTAAGTTAAAACTAAGTGTTAAAATAGATCAAGCAACATCACATCCAGTAGTAAACTCCCTCCCTATCCCAGATAGTCCACATTTCTGATACAGTGTGCATCATTGGAATACAAATATAGCATCATTTACCCTGGAAATTAGGGCACTCATAATATCTTTAGGCAGGACAAAATTTATTTTTAAGTTACAGAATAAAATTATCATTCAACATAGTTCTCAAACTTAGCCCACTGTCCTAATTGCAAAGCATTCTGCTGTGAGTGTCACATCTAATTCCTTCTTGGTAGATTCTCTAATGGTATTTCTCAATTACCAACAAATGGAATTACACTGTGGTAGAGATCATTCAGGTTAAGAGTGACTTCTGTTCATCTCCAGTGTTATTTTTCCCTTTATTGTGTTAACATATTAATACATTAAAGTATATCCTTAATTAATACAAGCAGTACATTTCCTCTTTGGAAGAGCTATAAAACTACATAAAGAATCATTTCTCAGAACTCTGCAAATCAACTCTGAAAAACAGATGAATGGCAAACTTTTTGTATTATTTATGATATCCATTAAACCGAAGGCAAAGCGCTAAGGCAGCAGACATTCCTTAGGATCTGAAGGTCTAATCTCAGCACTATGTTTACAGAGTCCTTGGTAAAATAAATATGATTATGTTATCTCTGCTTTCTTAAAATATTGATGGCTTGCTTCCCCACCAAGTGGAGCCAAGGTTCTAACCAAGCCCACAGGGCTAAGGCAGGAGCCTCTTCAAGCCTTTCTGCCCTTTCCCCACAGCTACATTCTAGTCACATGTTTTCATCACCCTGAACTTGTTTTGGCCCCTTGTCATTAATCACAGAAGCTTTCCTTTTCACTGGCATGTCCTATCATCTCTTCCTCTGCCTACTCATCACCCAGTCATACCTCCTCTGCCATAAATACAATTTCTACACAGCTCTCTTACAGAATCCAGGACTGCATAGAAAAAAAATGAGAGTAATCTATGGTGATTTGTTTTGTTGCTATTATTAATAACAAAAAACCCAGCGTGGAATCATTACCAAATTTTCAAGCATTTATTTTTCAGCTATAAAATAAGTCTCTTGTTTGTTTCATGAAACCTTACCTTATACCAAATATATAAAACAAACAGAAGCAGAATTTGGCTGGGAGAAGTTCTGTTGAGGAATGAGACTCCACACAGAACCCAATCAGTCATTCTTTTAGCCATAGTCTTCAAGCACTGGTTATGTGCCCAGTGCTATACCGGTCCTCAAGGTCTATAAGAAAAAAACTCTCACAATGCCTGCTTCCCTGGGACTTGCAATTGTACACACTGAAAAATCACTGTTTGGGTCTAGTGCACCATTTATAGACAAGACAAATGTATTTCCTAAGGGTTATGTGATTTGCTGAGGTCTTCTCAACAAATTACTAGCAAAAACCATTTAGTTCCAGCTATAAAGTCATGCTCCTGAGTAAAGATAAACCAGGAACAAAATATAACATCTATACATATTGCTGTTTTCTGATTCTTTGCAAACTGTAAGAATGCAAATATTGATTTTTAAAATCATTGAAGATCGAGTTGATCAAATCTATCATCTATAAGAAAAGCACTGGTTTCTCACATTTACTACGGAGAAACCAAGATTTTGTTAGAAATTTGTTTTTGTTTTTAAATACTTTCTTGTAGTTCACAATTGTACTGCACACTTGACATGTCTGTCACGATACAAGGACTCATTGATAAATTCCTTACATTCATTATTTGCTAAAGGGAAATTATCTTATTTGAATTACAAGTTTTCATACAAACCTGAAAAGGCCTGAGTTAGATATTTAGTGAGTATTTGATATGCACGACTCTCCTGGGGTTTCCTCCCTCTACACTGTTAATCCATTATGGTATTAGCAATGCTGGAAAACCTTAGGAAAGGGAGTTTAAATATACTAACACAGTAGCCAAGGAGTTAAATCCACAGACTCCGAGGAAATGGCTGCTACAGTCAGAGCTTTATCTGCTCACTTACTCACTCTCAATATGTTTGAAGATGTATTCTAACATTCACCATACACAATATGGATACTTTTAAAATTTATAAAAACAAACTTTTCCATTATTTAGACTTATTTGTATTATTTTCATAAATACTAAATCTCTTGTATTTTATTTTCTACTCTCCTTCCTCAAAAATCAAAGAACCAGTACTTAAGCCATGAAATACTTATTTTTAAACAGAGATGGAGTTTATTAAAAAGGAAATGTTTAATGTAGATTTAAGCATAGGCATTTAAAAAATGAGAGACAGGCTGGGTATAATGGTGCAAGCCTTTAATCCCAGCACATTTTCTTGATTGTTGAGTGATGTGGGAGGGTCCAGACCACTTTGGGTGGTGTGTGCCATCCTGGAGAGGTGGTCCTAGATTGTTTAAGAAAGCAAGCTGAGCACAGGCCAGAAGAGCAAGCCAGTAAGCAGTGTTGATCTGTGTTCTCAGCTCCTGCATCCAGAATCCTGCCTTAAGTTTCTTCTTTGGCTCCCCTTGATGATGGACTGTGAATTGTAAACCAAATAAACCCTTTCCTCCCCAAGTTGGTCTTGACCAGAGTCTTTTATCACAAAAATAGAAACCAAATCAGGATAAACAAATACCACACCTATATCAGACCATCACAACACTGATTTTAGAAAATCAGTGTGTAAAATATAAAAGCACGTTGAAGGCTCTTCCCAAATTGCTTCTTGGCAAAAGTGTGCCAAGCTACTCAATTCAGCTGTGTGCAAGTATCTTACATGTCCCTAAAAACCTCATCTTAAATCTTCCAGATGAATATGAAAGAGGAAAGGCAATTTCACCTGAAAGAAAACAATTTCACAGAGTAATGAGGCAGAAGCCTAGAGATGTTCAGCCTTAGGGGAGTTCTACCAGGACTTCTAGCCCAGGACTCAGACTGACCATCATCAGTGCACTTATTTCAAGTCACTAATGCATGCACAGGGACAAGCGCTGGAAGGCAGAGAATTAAACGGGGCTTTTTCTTGAGGTGTTTTATGGATCCAAGATAAATGGTTTTATTGACTATCTGTAAAATCCTGCATCAAGCATAATATATAGTGTTGTGTCTTTTAATAATATTTGATATGTAAAACTGATCTCCTTTTATTAGGATATAGAAAAAGGATACACATGTATTAATGGCATTTTGATAGGCATCTAAGCTATCACTAGTGTTCTCAAAATCCTTCTTGTCTTCACACAATTAAATCAAGCCCTGCTAATCAGTCTGTCCTTGGGAATCCCACTGAATTGATACTAAGTTGGTGTAATCAGTGGAAGGAATCAGGCAAGTGATATTTTATTTGTACATAAAACATTTTTACAGTCCTTCCTAGAAATAAGGAGACATAAGACTGAAAAGAAAAAGAAAACTTGAGTCCTTCACAAACATTTCATTCTCATTCATTTTGGGGGGGGGAAAGAAAGTTCACTTTCCTTAAAAAAAAGAAAAAAGAAAAAAAAACAGGCATTTTTGCAGAACAAGGAGCAGCTGTCTTGCTGTTAATCTGTGCGTCTATAGGGTGTCAGACCTCCAAGGAATTAATACTGGAACAAGGTAATGAAATAACACCAAAGCAAATTAACTTCCTTTATTTAAAAGTAAAAGGTCATATTTAGCAACTGAAGTGTTATAACCAGTGAAGAATTATAGGATAAAATCCATTGGTTTCACTTTGGAGATTAATTTCCTGGGATACCAAAGACAAGATTTTTATTTCAAATATGTAGCGAGCCTGATCTCCTGGTTTTCTAGGATATTGCTTAAAAAGACAACACAGTGATCCAAAAAAGGGATGACAGAATATATGGGCTCCAGTGGGGGGGGCTATGAGAGGGTGCCAGTGGGGATGGGGTATAAAGATGACCAAGATAGTTTGAGATGTTCTGTATGAAATACACAAAAAAATTCAATAAATTTTCTTAAAGATGAATTATGTAGCAGGAAGAAACAGAGAGTAATTGCTTTTATCTTTTTTTTTAAACTTGTTAAAGCTACAAATGCTTGGGAGCAGTAGTGTTCCAAGATTAGGGCTCTGATAAAATGTAGTTTTTATTGGGGTTGGTGGAACGGTTCAGTGGGTAAGAGCACTTATTGTAGAGCCTGAGGACCCACCATGGTAGAAGGAGGGAAATGGTCCTCTGACTGCCCTGTATGTGTCCAAGCACATGCACAAATGCTTTTGTTTTAATGTAGTCTCTATTGTTCTGCTCTAAATCTCATGTCTGTAATTTTTTATTTAAGAAAATATTTTATTGGGGGCTCAAGAGTGTTCAACATAAGAGCACTGACTGCCCTTGCAGAGGACTTGGGTTTGAATCCCAGCATGCACATGGTGGCTAACAACCATTCATAACTCCAGTTCTGGGGGGGGGTGGTGGCTGGGCAATGCCCTCTTCTGTCCTCTTCAGGTACTGCGCATCACAGGTGCACTTACATACATACAGCAATAACAAAAATAAATTAAGAAAATTCAAAACACATTTTATTACATGAGAATTTCATATACACACACACATATATATCACATTCAGACCCCTCCCCCATCTCCAGCACCACCCTATTACCCTCCTGATTTCACACACTCTATTTTTTTTTCAAGAACTTCATACATGACTATTGTAATCACATCATTTCCATCCTCCTGTTGCCCCTTCAATTCCTTCCATGCCCCCTCCCTCAAAATTCCTTGTCCTCTTCTTTGATTATCATTATTACATATACATATGTTCACATATATGCATATATAATGCACTGAGTCCACTTAGCGGTGCTCATGTACACCTGTGTTTAGGGCTGCCAATTTGGGATTAGATAACCTCTCGTGGAGTTACTCCATGGAGAAAATTGATTCTCCCCCAACATCTTTTGTCTGTAGCTCATCATCTTAATGTTGGACCCTGCAAAGCATACCCCATCCACTTTGGGATGTGAACTGATTTTGTCATTATGCAGGTATCATTAAACTACCACACTGTGGGGATTTCATGGGTGCCACTTCCCTATCATGTCTAGAATGCATTAACGAGTAGCAGGTATCTTGTCCCTCTGGCTCTTACAATCCTTCTTCCCCCTCTTCCACAAAGTTCCCTGAGACTAGGTGTACAGGTTGCATTGTAGTTGCATTATTTATGGCCAGGTATCTCATAGTCACTTATTCTCTGCATTTGACCAGTTGTGGAACTTTGTAATAGTCTCAATCTGCTGCAAAAAGAAGCTCCTTTGATGACTGGTAAGTGGTACACTTATCTGTGATTATAAGAATGCATATCTAGAATATAATAAGAAATTACACTGGTCTAGGGAAGTGACAAAAGTAGGCTCACCTTCAGGGTCTATGACCTCTCCAACCGTGTGTACTTGGCTATGTTTATAGTACCATGCATGATTTCTCTCCCACTGAGTGGGGCCTTAAGTCCAGTTATACGCTATTTATTACCCCCAAGATAAAATTGTCACTATTGCACTAGCAGAGATAACTTGCTGGGTCAGTCATTGTTGTGGTTCCTAGACTTTTCAGCTGGGTAGGACCATTGACTGGTTTTCTCTCTTGACAGCTTCCATGGTATCTTCTGATACTTATGAGAGCTAGTCTTCAGAAAGGAGGATGCAGGTCAGTTCCAGCTCAATTGCTCCAAGTCCTGTGTCCAAAATATATCATGTTTTCAGCAATAGGGTCTTACCTTCCAGTTCTGGAAGGTGTAACTTTTGTGTTCAGAATTCACCTTTCCATTCATGTGATAATCTTATAAAATGAGAAAAGATGTTACTGTATTTTATTAATTGCCCATAAGATTAGAAACAGTATTTTTCCTACTGACCAGGACTTTTCTTTAAGTCAATGATGACAAGTGCTGTTTCCAGCTTCTTCAAAAGAAGGAGCTCCCCTCATTTACTACAGTGGGAGTGAAAGCTTCATTGCTTTGGTGTTAGCAAAAGTTGAATACATTTATACCCTAATACCCAATGATCCTGCTTTCTAAGTGTATGTGTAGCAGAAACAGAAACATCTCTCTATCTCTGTCTACCTATCTATAGCCATAGTTAGTTGATCTAGAGATGTGAGAGAGAGACACCAGTTCAGAGGACCATCATGTTTGTGGCATCTCAGTAGAACCAAACTGAAAATTACTCAAATATCCATAAACTTTTACATGAACACGTATATTGGGACATACCTTCCCTCTACCTGTCCTCAGTTAAAATCCCCCACCTTTCCTATTTCCCCTTGATAGCGCCCGTTTCCTATTATGCCCATCTCTAGAGCTCCTTTCCCCTCCTACCCTCATGGTCCCTTTTTACTTTCATTACTTCAGGTTATATACTCACATCTAAAGACTCACAAAGTCCCAGTGCCAGGACTCCCTTTGAGTTGTTGGGCAGGGTAGCCAAAGAGACTCTAAACATTATATAGGCTATTGCCATATCTTTGGCTGGCTTCCAGAACTTGAAAATAAGATGCTATTGCTGAAGACATCACATACTTTGGACACAAGACTTGGAGGAATCAAGCTGGAACTGACCTGGAAGCCTCCTCCCTGAGGACTAGCTTCCATAGTACCAGAAGGTGCTATACAAGCTTCCAGTGGAGAATAGCAAACAATAGTCCTACCTAGTTATAAAGCCTATGAACCACAATAACGACTGGCCAGCAAAATATCCCTAATGATGCAATAGTGGCACTTTCATCTTGGAGGTTAGCAACAGCTGCACAGTTGGACTTAAGGACCACTAATAGGAAGGAAGGAATTCCTGATTGGCACTGTACACGCAGACAAATATGGCTGTAGAGGTCATAGACCCTAGAAGAGAAACTACTACTACCACTTTTGTAAATATAACAAAATATAATTTCTAAGTATATTCTAAATACTAATCTTCATAACCATATATGTGTAGCTTTCACCATTCACCAAAGAAGCTTCTTTTTTTTTTTTTTTACAATAGATGGAAACTATTACAAAGTTCCACAGCTGTCAAAACACAAAGAATAAGAGACCATAGGAAGCCCAGCCTCAGGTGATGCATCTTCAGTGCAGCCCCCACAATCAAGGCTCAGGGAACCTGGCAGAAGAGAGAACAAATAAATTGTAAGAGTCAGAGGACCAGGGCACCTACTGGTAGATAGAGTCTTCTACACATGAGAGGAAAGCTGCACCCATGAAATCTTAACAATATCCTTCCTCAACAAGACCTGCATAATGACAACACCAATTAATGGGCTGCTATGGACAGGAGAAATTCACAAGGTCCCACCTCTAGATGAACAGCCAAAGGCAATCTATGTGACTACTGAGGAAGAAACAGTTACTCCAGGGACGAGTTTCTTTATACATTACATACGCATATAAGCACCACTAAATGGATTCATCAGTGAGTGCGTGTGCACGTGTGTGTGGGTGTGTGTGGGTATGGGTGTGTGTAAGAATGATAATGAAAGAGGTTACAAAATTGAAGGGGGGTGGACCATGGGAAGAGCTGGAAGGGTGCTGGGAAGGGTGAAAATGATGTAGATACAGCACTAACGTATGAAATCCCGCCCCCCAAAGCTTCAAGTTTTGGAGCATTTCAGGTTTTCAGATTATGGAAGCTTAAGTGCTTAAATTTATGCAAATATTTGAAAACAAGAAGGAAATTAAAAATCAGAAACAGTTTCCCAACAATGTCAAATAAGGGACAATCAACTCGTAATAGCCTAAAAATTAGAACTGGCTCCAATGTCCATCATCCATGGAATAACAGGCAGACGTTAGTATAGTCACATAATCCAATGCTACACAATAGTGAGGTGAGTGGCTCCACTTACATGAACCGCATGTCAAAATAGTGATCTCAAGAAACCAATGAAACATATACCAAATGACTGATTTTTTTCAAGTGGTAAATGTATATAACAATATGTAAAAGGAAATTAAATACTAATACCTGCCAAATCATAGACAATCTTAAGAACATGCTACATAGAAGAAGTCAGTCACAAAAGAGCATATTATATTTATCCCCTTATATGAAATGCTCAGGGTAAGTAAATTCATATAACAGAAAATATAACAGTTGATAGAGGTCCAGGGAGGGGGAGTAAATAGAAAATAACTGCTAAATGAAACAGAATTTCTTGTGGAAGTGATAAGAATGCTCTGGAATTAGAGAACGGCAAAAGTTCATAGAATCTTGTGAACATACTAAAAGTCACCGAATTGTATAGTAATGTGGTTAATTTTATGATAAGTGAATTAATTCTCATTTTAATGCTGAAAAATTAAGTTTATTATCATTTATTTTATTTAACAGTCTAGGAAGTTTCCAGCCATCAGTAGTTCCAGTGCAATTTCAGGTACAATCAGAAGTTCAGGAATCTTGGTGGAGCTGTTGGTGTAGTGGACCTTGTAGGTGAAATACATGCATACTTTTGAGAGCACATGTGACAGCATCTCCCTGAAATTGGCCTCATTGGCTTTGTTTTCAGCAAACTGACCTGGTCCACTCAGCATGGCTTTTATTGCCCCTGAGGTTAGCACATGTTCTCTTTTAACAATGAATCCGTGCCCATCAGAAGATGTTAATTTGACATACATGGTGTCAGGGCCTTTACAGCCACTGTAGGTTTTCTCTTCTCCATCCACTGTGTTCTTGTAAAATTCTTCTTTGATCCCACAGGAACTTTAATAGTTTTCTGGTGAGGCGGGAACACAGTCTGCGACCCACTTCATTCTGGAGAAAGTGCACAGGATCCTCTCCTAATTCTCAATTTTTAAATAGTCATTCACTTATGTATTTTATATTAAACTATACGTGTATGTGCATCTATGTGTGTACATGCACCTAGGTGCAGATGACCATGGAGGCCAGAGGTATTGGATCCCCTGGAGCTGAAGTTACAAACAATTGTGAGTCACCCACCCCTCATGGGTGCTAGAGTACTCTGCAAGAACAGTACATGCTTCTTAACCACTGGACCGCTTCTCCAGTCCCCCAATAGCTATTTTACGGGAAAGAACAAGGCATTGAGGAAGATTTGGGAGTCAATACATATTAAAATCTTGTTCCTGGTAGCATTTGTATAATATTTGAACAAACAGGATTTATTCATCTACCTATACATTTTTCTTATTGTATATGAAACCTATGACAATGAAATTCCATATGAAAAAATCATTACTTCTACTTTCTCCAACACTAGAAACATTGACAATGGGCCAATCTGTTCAAAATTATGTTGTACCATCTTTAGAACAGAATATTTCAGAAGCTATGGAATGTAATTTCATTCCATAACAACATATTCATAATACAGACTTCTTGTTGTATGTGGAGGTTGCATTAAAAATATTTTCCAAGTTGGGTATGGTGGCACACACCTTTGATCCCAGCACTCAGGAGGAAAAGGCAGGCAGATCTTTATCAGAACAAGGTCAGTCTGGTCTACACAGTGATTTCCAGGCCAGTTAGAGTTACAGGGAGGCCCTGTCTCAAGAAAACTAAAACAAAAAGTAAAATACCTTCTAATAATTTCTGCATGCAGGTTGTTTGTCTTACCAGGAAAACAAGACAAACTATTAGTCAAATTTACAAGGGAAGGCTAGCCTATTGCAGTAAGAACCCAGCTTCAAGAAAAATAATTGGGGGAGGGGCTGGAGAGATGGCTCAGCAGTTAAGAGCACCGACTGCTCTTGCAGAGGACCCAGGTTCGATTCCCAGCACCCACGTGATGGTTAACAGCCATCTGTAACTCCAGTTTCAGGGGATCTGATGCCTTCTTCTGACCTCCGCAGGCATTGCATGACACAGGTGCACTTATACAAATGCAGGCAATACACACTTACACATAAAATAAAAATAATAAATAAAATGTTTTTTTTAAAAAAAAAAAAAAAGAGAAAGGACAACATCTCATAAGGGGGTCTAAGTAAGAAATGTTTGAAGGTCAGTTTCACATTAACAAATAAAAATTGGAAACAACACAAATTACATTCAGTTAGTTAATAAACATGACAATAGATGACAAAATACATCTATATCATGGAATAGAACTCAATGACATAAAGGAACTCTTGTCACATGCAACAACTTGAATAGAACCGAAGAGAATCGTGGGCAGGAATGTAGACGGTAATCTCAAAGGTTACATGATTCCATGTATATAGAATTTTTTACTCATTTATTTTTATAGTTTATGTGCATGAGTGTTGCCTGCATGTATTCAAGTGTACCATATGTGTGCAGAAGCAGAAGTTGGCATCAGATCCCCTGGAACTGGAGTTACGGATGGTTGTTAGCCACCATGTGGTTCCTGGGAATCAAATCCAGGTCCTCTGGAAGAGCAGACAGTACTCATAACTGCTGACCCATCTATCTCTCCAAGTCCTATATAACATTCTTGAAATGACAAAATTCTTAAAAGGAGAGTAGGACCATAGAGAAGTGTAAAATGGATGAATCTTTGTAAGGTTAGTGACTTACATTAATGTTAATTTCCTGGTTACTTTGTTATACTGGTTATGCACTGGATGTTACCACTGAAAGAAAATTAGTGAATGGTTTAGAGAACCTTTACATAGTGAAGCTTATGACTGCATGTGACTTCAAAAATAGGAGGAAAAAAGGTAAAATTCTCACATTTGGGACCTTCTCAGGAAGAAATTACTAACTTCAAATAACAAGAGCCCCTGAAAAGCTAGGATCAACAGGAGGGCATTTCACATGGTTCCTATAACCCATTTGTATAAGATCTAACTTGTACCATTCCAGAAATCCTTAAGAAAGCACCTTAGTAGAAGCACTGAACCACTGAAACTATGGCCCCAAGCAAATCTTTCCACTTTATGAGCTTTATCTCGGGTATCTTGTTTATCTCAGATAGTCAGAGCAACAGAAAGCTGATTAACACCCCAAGGAAGATGAACCAAAGAATGTAATTACTCCTCCCCTAACTGAACACAAAGAGATTTCTAAGCAGTTCTACCATTATTTTCATTCCATTAGCCGTGGATTGATTTATTTGTTTACTCACGGGTTCATTTGAAAGAATGCTCAATTCATTTGGACAAATCATTCAATGAAAGAATAGTTCATTCATTAGTCACTCATAAATGTTGGAAATATGTCATGATTTGGGGATAATATATGTAACCACTACCTTCAGAAGCTTCTAGCCTATTGACAGAGACAGACATTAAAAAAAAAACCCATATGCTGTTGTATCAATGAGGTATGAGATACATACTGAGAAAGACCAATCTTGAAAATTTCTTTTACTAGGATAACCAGTAGCCTTATATTTATTACTAAAATCACAAAATATAATGTGCTATGGAGCAGCAGTTGAAATATCACCCTCCCAAAGTTCCCAGGAGCTGTTTTTTATACTATTTTCTTAGATGCAATTGGTTCAGACATTGAAAAAAACAAAACAAAAAAATGATACCAATAATTTAATCATTGTAAAAACTAAACAGTTCAATCCCTATTAGCAAATAGGGCCAATAACAAAGGCCAATAACAAACCCATAACCTGAATGACTTTGAAATCTTCTTATTCTTTCCATAGCACTGCACTGCATCTAGATACAGAGAGAATTAATAGAATTTTATCTAAGGTCTACTTGTGATGGTGGTACATGTGACTCTAGAACCTTGGTGCTATTTGGAATGCTATCCAGTGTCTCATATGGCACTCAGCCCTTTGGGAAACACTTCTTGAACAATTCTGAGATGGGCCCCTGACCCCTCTTGGGGAGCCTAGGCCACCTGACAATACTCCCATCCATTTACAGCAGTATGATCACTGCACATCACACCACATTTCTTATCATTTGATGCTCTTTCTGCTCCTCAGATTGACCCTTGACTTTATCTTCCTCACCACCATAGCAAATGTAACCTTTTTCTGCACTTAGCTTTTCTCTTTCTCAAAATTTCTTTCTGCTTCTGAGTGACTGGATTAGAAAGGTCTACACATTTCTGGGGCTGGAAAGATGGCTCAGCAGTTAAAAGCACTGACTGCTCTTGCAGAGGACCTGGGTTCAATTCCCAGCACCCACACAGTGGCTACAAACCATCCTTAACTCCAGTTCCAGGGGAATCCAAAGCCCTCTTCTGACTTCTGCTGCATTGCATGACATGGGTGCACACGCATATGTGCAGGCAATACACTCAAACACATAAAATAAAAATAATAAATAAAATATTTTAAAAAATATTTATAAGAAAGGTCTACATTTCCATAATAGAAGAAACAGGCTGCCATGTGCCACCTTATTAAAAATTCCTGTATGGATAAATAGGTCTGTCATTGTGAATTAAACATCTGTAAATGTCCAATAGTCAAATTTACGCCTAGTTTCTACTGACAGAAGTTCATTCGATCAGTTTTTTCAATGTATATTATTAATTGAAACTATGTGCATTTCATATAATACATCTTAATCATATTTAGATCCCCTCTCCTAGCTGCACCCCCCCATAAGTTGCCCACAAAATTTCATGTATTCTGTCATATATGTTAAGATCTATCAACTCAAGTTTCTATACCCAAATGTCCCTCAGTTTGAGTTCATCCACTGGAGCCTGTTCAGCCTGTCTAGTATCACTCCCTTAAAGAGGATCAACTCTCCCTCATTCAACAGTGATTAGCTGTCAATACTTCCTCAGGGCTCAGAGGTGGAAAGACTGTAAGAGCCAGGGATGGTACATGGCCATAAAGAAACAAAGTCGTCTGGGCTTCTGGGAACTTGCTCCCATGAACTTACAGCAATAGTGAGAGCATCCACAAGACCCATGAAAACTCAATCAGGTCTCTTATGCTCTCCAAGTCACTGATTCCCAACATTTTCTCATGACTCATTTTCCCCTCCTGTCTTCACTTTTTGAATGTGAAGATTCCTGTTGAGCATCACTATAAGCAACTGGATCATTCTTCATCCATCATGTCATCTATGAAAATACCATCTCTAATATAATCTACTTACCCCATTTAGGCTAGATAATATCAGTTCCTCTGAATGACCTGACTTCAGATGATAACTATAATTTAAAGTGAACACTCACCAGTATCTAGAATTTCTACTCTACCCCATGGCACATGCATCTTCCCACTTGTCCTTGGTCTACTACATGCATTCCCCTTTCATCAACCCTCCTACTCTAAATCTCAGCTGGTGACTTGTCATCAGGAGCCAGAAGATCCAGCTAGATGAGCTACCTTGCAGAGATGAAACCACTATTTTGAAAGACATGGACAATTTACCCACTGGAACCTGCAAACAACTGTGTCCAACCTGTAGACACATGCAAGCAAGAAAAGCCTTGAATGTGGCCCAACACAAAACCACAATCATGGAGCTTTGTAGATGACAACACCATGTTGCAATGTTAAAAGGTTGGGCATGCCTACTGTAAACTGTCAATGACCTTCTGAACTACTCTTCCATTTTCTATAATGCTGAGAAGGTGAAAAGTGAAAAAATGGCTCATCTTTTCCTTACTGCTAGACCGTCTTTAAAGAAATGTCTATTCAAGTTCTTTGCTTAGTGTTAATTGAGTTGTCTGTGGGTTTTGGTAAGAAATTAAACAAATTCCTTACATGTTTTGCTTATCTGTCTTTAATAAGATCTGTAGTTTGCAAGTATTTTCTCCCACTTATGGGTTTGTTTTCTACCTATTGCCTTCTTTGCTGTGCACAAGCTTTTTCATTTGATGTTACCTTACCCTCTTTTCTGATTTTGCTTTTTGCTTTCATTGCATGTGCTGTGCTCTGTCCAAGAAACCACTGCTAACACTAATGGTAGGCTTTCCTTCCATGTTTTCTTCAAGAAGTTGTACCGTTTCAGGTCTTACTATTTAAGTGTTTAATCTATTTTGAGTTGCTTTCGGTATAGTACATGCTAAGAGTCCAAGATCAGTTCTCTGAACATTGGTGACACCTTTTCCCAACACAATATATTAGTGAGACTCTCCTCCACTGTGCAGTCTCCTGTTTATGACTATGTATGGGTGGGCTTATATCTGGGACCTCTGTTTTGCCCCACTGCTCTAATATGTCTATCATGCCAGTTCCACATATTTTAATTATTAAAGCCACTTAATATATTTTGAAAGCAGGAAGCATGTGTCCTCCAGTTTTGTTATTCATTCTCATCTGATTTGGCTGTGTGGGGTCCTTTCTGGTTCTATGTTAACTTTAGGACATTAATTCTATTTCTTTAAAAAAGGTATTGCTGCTGGGTGTGGTGGCGCACGCCTTTAATCCCAGCACTCAGGAGGCAGAGGCAGGTGAATCCTTGTGAGTTCAAGGCCAGCCTGGTCTACACAGTGAGTTCAGGTCAGCTGGGACTACAGAGAGACCCTGTCTCAAAAAGATTTTTTAAAAAAGGTATTGCTTAGAATATTTAAGTTTTATACTCAATAATTGATTGATATGGTATAAAGGAAAAAAATATAATTGATTTTTTTCCCATATGGGTAACCATTTTTATCCAAATAGCATTTGCTGGTCTCTCCTTTCCTGCAGGCCTGTATTTGTCCATCTCTGTCATATATAAAATTTCACATATGTTTGGAGTTATTCTTAAAATTCCTTAAACCACTATCAGATGTCAATTGGCACTCCATATGATGAAACTGCACTTTCTTAATTACGTCACAGTGCTCCTTCCCTGGCTCCAAGGTTGCCTCTACCTTCACCACCCCAGTGAATCTGCTTTAGCCAAGCTCATGTGTAACCTGGAGGCAAGCCCAAGTAGAATTTTCTACATTATATTTTATTAACCTTTCAGAAAACTCCAGGATGTTTGTTCATTTTCGGTTTTGGCTCCCATCAAATCATATAATTCTGCTTTTTTCCTAATAGCACCAGCCACTCCAGACTCCTTCTGGGCCTTTTCCATCTGCTTGTCATCTAAACGCAGGAGTTTCTCAAAGCTCAACCTTTCTCCTCCCTAGCTATAATGTCATTTTGAGATATCACACCTAGCAACTCAATGCGTTTTATATATTAATGGCTTCTAAATATACATATCCTGCTGAACTCCAGAAACATATCCACAGGTAAACTAAATATTTGTTGGATGCATAGCATACATTACTAAGTACTGACGTTGCTAACTATTCAGCAGTGAATTGAAGAGAAAAAATCATGACTAAGTCTAAAAAGAACATAAAAAGTGAACTTTATGTTTAATGCTTTAAGTGTTGATAAAGTTTGTGAAGAAAATTAAGCCAGGCAAGTAAATAAAAATCTTTAAGATGCAGGAAACTGCAACCTTGAATAACACAGAAATCTGACAATGTGGTGAGCAAGTCAGCCATTTGAAGATGATAATAAGAAACTGAAGCCTGAGGACCAAATCTGGCCTGCCGCTTATGTGTACATGGCCAGAGAGCTAACAATCATTTTCACATTTGTAGAATACTGGAATAAATCAAAAGAAAGATAATATTTTGTGGCCTGTGAAAATACACAGAGTCCAAATTAATGTGTCTGCAAATAACATTTTACTGGAGCGCAGTCGTGTTCATGTACTGATGTGCTATCTATGACCCTGTTCATGTTTCATTGGCCAAATAGTATAGATGAAACAGAGATCATATGGCCCATAGGGCCCAAAGTATTTTCTGACTGGTCCTGAAGAAAAGGTTTGCTGATCCTTGATCCTAACTATCATCTTCTGCTCTCACAACCAATAAGCCCCACATGACCAAATCCTTTTAAAAATTAATGCCATTTTTTCTATCTATGACCCTGTTCATGTTTCATTGGCCAAATAGTATAGATGAAACAGAGATCATATGGCCCATAGGGCCCAAAGTATTTTCTGACTGGTCCTGAAGAAAAGGTTTGCTGATCCTTGATCCTAACTATCATCTTCTGCTCTCACAACCAATAAGCCCCACATGACCAAATCCTTTTAAAAATTAATGCCATTTTTTCAGTAGTATGTTGTGTTACTGTCTGGAAGAGCCTTTATCCATCCTGGCCAACAACTCGACTGAAGGTATCTCCTGTCCGGCTTTGCTGTTTGTCAAGTAGCTTTTAGTTATATATGTATGCTCTTACGAAATTATATTGGCCCCTTTAATCTTTGGTTACACTTCCCTTTTGGGTGTTTAAGGACATACAATTGGAACAGATAAAGTGATTTGTTTTTACTCTTGAGGTCATTAGAGGATTTGTTCCTCAGGGGTCCCATGGAGTTGGGAGGAGCCCCTGGCTCCTTTCTTTTACCAGCTCCATCCATGTGAGGATAAGTCAAAGGTCCTGCTCGACCATTGTTGGCT
>NW_008353267.1:1516442-1537489 GCF_000622305.1 Nannospalax galili | reverse complement strand
TGTCTCTGTCTCTCTCTCTCTCTCTCTCTCTCTCTCTCTCTCTCTCTTTCTCACTAAAAGGAAACAATTGTAAAATTATTTTTTTTACTTTTTTTGAGACAGGGTCTATGCAGCCCTGGCAGGCCTGGGACTTGGTATGGCCTCAAACTCACAAAAATCTGTCTGCCTCTGCATCCCAAATGTTGAGATTAAAGGCATGTGCCATCATTGAAATGCTTCTTCTAATTAAAAATAAATAAATAAATAAATAAATAAATAATGCCATGATGAAAATTATGTATAACTGTTTGAACAAATGTGTTTACTTCTTTTAACAAACTAAAACAATTCTATAATTCAACTGTCAAGAGAACTTAAAGCTCCATATGAACAAATCAATAACAGTGACATTCAAGGCAGATGAACACTCTGCTACATTGGCTTCTTTACCTGCAAGTGTGTGCGTGTGTGTGTGTGTGTGTGTGTGTGTGTGTGTGTGTTAATGTCTCGCTGATTTTAATTTTATGTGAAGCCTATAATTTTTACACAAGTCAACACAAATCTGAGCAATCCTAAGAAAAATAAACATTTGGTTTATTATGTTAAGGAGTTATCCTTAAAGTGTAATGACCAAACTATCTTTCTCTGTTATAGGATTACAGTTTTGAGATTAAAAAGGACACACTGAAGTTCACGCAGTGAATTCTTTATGATGAACCATTTGTGTCATAAATAATATAACATGTAATATTCTTGCAAAGACTTTAAGAAAAAATATGTAATAGCATTTCAAGGGTTTCTCTTAAATCTTTCTTTAAACTAGATTTTTAAGTTGTCTATAGAGGTGCAAGGCTTAATGAACTGGAAAATTTACTTCTATGATATAATAGCTTGCCACTAACTGTCTATGCACAAGTGCTAATAAAATCAGTTTATTAAGTGATGAGTTAAGTCACATGTTGTATTAGCTATAAAATAAAGATTACAACATTAATATTTTGATTTTTCCTGACAGCTGTACTGATCTATAAAATATTCTTAAGAGTCAAAAAAGAAAAAAAAAATAGACTACTGGAGATTTCTTTTTGTTTTTATTTGCTTGTTTTATCATTGCTACACTTGAATATTTACAATTGCCCTTAAAAAGTCAAATACAGTTTTCTAGGAGATTTCATTACAATAGCTTTCTTAAAATGAAGTAGAGATAAATGTAAAATCAGGAATACAAGTTCTAGCATGCTGCCAAATGTAAATGACAAGCCCAGGGCTTTCTGTTATGTATATATGGCTTTAGCAAGTAGCAGGCTTGTCTTGGCCATTATTAATACTGTCATTGGCTATGGTATGCCTTACATGCTTGACTACGATCCCATGGTGCTCTGCAATCATTTTATTAGAATAAGTTTTCAAGAGAACTTAATTTCTTAAGGGATCCAAGAAGAAAATTTGCATATGTTTTTGAAATGTTCCCTACTAATTATACAAATGCAAGCAGATTTTTCTAGCACAATACTACTGCATATACAGGAACATTTTCTTAATATTGGAAAACACTACTATTAATCTAACATTCATACCAAATTAGTCAGCATAAGGTCACTAAAATTCCAAGCTTCATTGTTACCCATTGTAATTATACCTATTCAGTTCAATGGAATTGCATACCTTTTGTGAATTAACAAAAACAGAAATAAGAATTATTACAATCATAGCTATTACTTGACTTCAAATTACTTGCACAATAGCAATCAAAGATCATGTAATCATAATATGCTCATAAAGATTAATATTTCCCATATTTCCCAAAGCACAGTGTATTTTGAATAGTGCATTTCCTTCATTCTCAGTGAGGGTGGACACCATTCCTCTCTATTTTATGAAGTAAAAGGGAGCTATCAAAATATCATGTTTCCTCAAATGCTAACATTGCACAAATCATTCAAGGTTTTCTTGAGAAATTAGAAAACACTACTAATACCATTATCTTTCCTCTCCTCTCTCTCTCTCTCTCTTTCTCCTGGAAGTTTCACAATTCACAATGACAAAGACACTGATTTTATGTTGCATAATTTCATCTCTAGTACCTGACATAGTGTCTGGAACCCACTAGGGATGAAATAAGTAGGTGACATAAGGCCTAGAGTGTGAACTGTGGAGCTAGAATGCCAGCAATCAAAAACTGATTCTTCCATTTATTCTCATCTTGAGTAATTTATTTTTAGTTTTTAATATTTTGTTTATTAGTTTTATTTTATGTGTATGAATGTATTGCCTGCATGAATGTATCCATGTCGTTCAATGCCTACAAAGGTCAGAAGAGGGCATCTGATCCGCTGGAAGGTTGTTAGTCACCATGTGGGTGCTAGGATTTGGATCCAGGTCGTCCAAAAGAGCATCCAGTGTCCTTAACTGCTCAGCCATCTCTCCAGCCCCAAATGATTTATTTTTCACAATCTCCTCAGCTTTAAATGGGGATGATAGTACCACACAGAACATTTATCATCATGGCTGAAAGGAAATATGTAAGAAATGGCCCTTCCATTAAGCTCTGTTCCCTTTGCCTCCTATTCATGGGCCACATTCTTCCAGGTGCTGCCTAGAGGACAGTGCCTCTCGATGTAACTGTAAAGACAGTACCAGCAGGTCCATGAGGCGGGAATTCAATTAGTCATCCCTGCTGGGCTGAGTCCTTCATGGCACGGACTGTTTCAAAGTCACCATTCTAGAGACTGAACAATGGGTTAATACATAGACAGGAATTTCATGTGCATTTATTATTGAATATGAGAATAGGTGAGTAGATCTTCAAAGTAATTATCAACTCTGAAATTTACATCAATATCTCCTAAGCATTTGTGAGTTATCTAAACTTCCTGTCAGTCTCAGTTTCAGCATTAAGAAAATTTTACCTGCTTTTAAGAAGAATTTTCTACTTTTCCTTTAATTATATATTAACCTATTACAAAGTTAGTAAGCCATTGCTAAGTCAAAATTCTCCTAAACAGCAATTTTTAATTAATAACATGTTACCATTCAAAGCATTTAGAGCTTGAAGAGCTGTGTTTGGCTTGATTTCTTAGTCTATGGAAGGCTGATATTCAACTCTTGAGAATGACTGAATAAATAAACTACTAATCACACTGTTACCTGCGATTTATCAATTTGTGTGTTATTAAAACATGCTAAAGTTGTGTGGCTTTTGGTTTATGCTTTTACAAATCACTCTAAAGCAAAATAACAAATACTAGATTAAAAGGACAAAATCTCTGAATGCACTGAGATTTTAAACTGTGTCATTAGATCAGGGAGAACTTAATCAAAACAGCTGGGTGTGGTTTGGTGACTGGACTGGGTTATTTCTCTTTCAGCTGTGACTGGTTTCACCTAGCAGGCTGCTTGCCATTAATTTCTCATGTATTATCTGGATGAAGTATGATACAAGGGTTAGAATAGTAAATCATTAATTTAGACTCTGCCTTCTGAGTTTTTCTGGGTGCCAAGGGAAAACTACTATTACTTCTCTCAAAATCTCAATAAGTATACTTATGTTTTAATCTTACAAGTATTAGAAAAAAATCATGAAAGAAAATGCATTCTCACACTGTGTGATCATAGCAGTGAGTAACGTCCTAGAACCAGAGACCCCTTACTTCTGATACAGCGTCTGAGCCACTGGATCCCATAAACAGTGTCTCTCTTTTGTTTCCAAACTAGAATCTTTAGATATTCACACTGGTTTCTAGGTGGAACCTCTGGCCCTATATTAGAAGAACTGTATGCAAGATTCTCTAATTCTATCACACGAGTCCTAAGCAGCTGATCATGTTTTCAGAAGACTTCTTCTACAGTGCTTAACTCTGAGATTATAACAAGCAATTCTATTCAAAAGTCTATTTTAGGGGACTACAGGTTAATGGGTTCTATGGGTAGAAAAATCTTACTCAAAATAATAAGAAATGTGAAAAGGGAACAATGAAGGTATGATAAAGATGAATTCATCTACTAGAATTGATACAGAGCATGAGGGATTGTATGTAGCTATTTGGAGGGAGGAAAAAGTCTTGTAAGATTCAGGAAGCTAAGTTACAAGATTCATAAGATCCCTACCCAAAGCTTCGAGAGCAGTAATAATTGCTCAGGAAAGGGGAATGTCTTTGGCAGATCTGCCAAAAGTTAGACTTTTTTGGTAATTCAGCTACCTTTGAGTCATACATGTTCTGGTAAGTAACCCCTCACTCCTGCTCCTGTAAGTACAATAAGCTCATTGGTTCAACCAAATAGACAAATAGCTGTTCTGGACAGCTTCTGCTGTCACCTTGACACACCTGGGTGGAGAGAAGGTAAATTGAAGAATTTCCTCCACTAGATTGGCCTGTGGGCATGTCTGTGGGGAATTTTCTTGATTGTTGAGTGATGTGGGCAGTGCCACCCTTGGGCAATGGTTCTGTGTTGTATAAGAAAGCAGGCTGAGCATAGGCCAGAGGAGCAAGCCAGTAAGCAGTGTTCCTCCATGGTCTGTGCTCCAGGTTCCTGCTCTGAGTTCCTGCCTTCACTTCCCTTGATGATGGACAGTGAGCTGTAAACCAAAGAAACCCATCCCTCCCCAAGTTGGCTTTGGTCAGTGTTTATAACACAGCAATAGAAAGTAACTAGACAATGAGTGAAATCACATCTTTGGTCTATTGTTGGATCCCCATCTGGGGCAAATAGGTATTTGTTCAAATCTCTCCTAGAAAAGTCACACAAGGGGTCAAGTGACTATAAACATTAACCCTGAAAAGCAGACCTGCTCCAAGTGCTCATTTCACTATTTATGATCTAAGCCATGTGATTTAACCTCCTATAGCCTACTACTGTTGTATTAAATGGCAACAATTATAGTACGCATGTGTTGGAAAGAACAGAAAATTAAATGTACTGAAATCCTTATCCTATAAATTTCACAGATTGAAAGATCAATACCTAGTATTGACAATGATATTCTAAAAACCACGCACACAAATTTATACTGATTGTATCTGATTTGATATTTCAGAATAACTATAAAAATAATGGAAGCTATGCAATGTACATACTCTGTGTCTTAGAAACCCCCACTTTTGTTGTTTATCTTATGTAATAATCAGATGTGTTAACTATACAACAGTGATTGATATAATCTATTGAGATATAGCTTTAAAATAGAACACAAACGTTTATAAAAACAGGTCGCACATCCCTAACTCTAAAGTCAAAATACATTCAAAATGTCACAAAATTTAAAACCTTGGCGCATGATCCACCAAATGGAAAACTCTTCATTTGAACTCATGAGATGGTAACAGTTGCAGGGACATACACAGAACACCCTCTTCCATGATGTTCCCTGACCTTAAGGTATAAGGGGTGCGTTGTGAGTATCAGTTGGGGCTGGGTACCCCATAGTTGATTATTCTTTGCATTTTGACTAATTGTAGAACATTGTAACAGTCTTAATCTTTCACAAAGAAGCTTATTTGATGAGTTGTGAGAGCTACATTTATTTGTGTATACAAGAATGGGGCTGGAGAGGTGGTTCAGTGGTTAAAAGCACTTGCTGTTCTTCCAGGAGACACTGATTCAGTTTCCACCACCCACATAGCAGTTAAAACCATCTGTAGCTCCAGTTCCAGGGAATCTGACCCTCTCTCTGGCTTCCACAGGCACTGCTTACTTACAAATATGTAGGTAAAACACTCACACACACAAAAGAAAAATAAAATATTAAAGTATTTAGAATACAGTAAGAAATTTTAAGAGTCAGAGGACTAGAATGCCTGCTGCTACATAGTGTCTTCTAAACATAACAGGGAACCAATGAAATCTCTGCAATATGACCTATCCAACACCTGCATAATGACACCACCGGCTGTCATGTCAATGTGAATGGGAGATATTTCAAAAGGTCTCACCTCTAGGTTATATTGCAGAGATTTCATTAGTTCCCTATCATGTTTAGAAGAGGAAAGGACAATCAGTTTTCCCCAGAGACAAGCTCCCTAATAGGTTATCTAATCCCAAGTGATCATCCATAAACACATGTAACACAAGCATCAATAGGACTCAGTAGATCGTATAAAATGTATGTATGCATATGTATGCTGGCTAGCTTCAGTTGTCAACTAAACACATCCGGGAAGAGGGAACCACAAAACACAACTGAGGAACTTATTTTATCAGATGGGCCTGTGGGTATGTCTGTGAGGTGTTTTCTTGAATATTGAATGACGTGGGAGGGCCTAATCCAGTGTTGGTGGTGCCAACCCTGGGCACATAGCCTAGGGTTGTATGAGAAAGCAGGTTTAGCACAGGCCAGAGAAGCAATGCGATAAGCAGTGTTCCTCCATGGCCCATGCTTCAGTTTCTACCTCCAGTTTCCTGCCTTGGCTTCCCTCCATGATGGACTATAAATTATAAGGGAAAATAAGCCCTTTCCACCCAAGTTGATTTTGCTCAGTGTTTTATTACAGCAATAGAAAGTAACTGTAACAGAAGTTTGTGACAGAGAGTAGGCTATTGCTGTAACTGGCATGACCATGTTGTTTTGGGAGGATTTTGGAAGTCTTTGGAACTTTGAACTGGAAGACCAACTGAGTACTAGGAGCTTAGTAAGCTATTGCTGTTGAGCTTGGAATAGCTATGCCGAGAGAAATGTGGACAATGGAGGCTTGATGTGTGGCATCTCAGAAGGAAGAAAGGAATCTATCAGGGAAGTTTGTGATAGATTTTGGATTATGAATTTTTAAAAATATTCTATTGATTTAATATAATAGATCTTAATCAAATTTAGATCCCCTTCCCATCTGTGTCCCCCATAGTCCCCCCACACTGGATTTCATGCATTTTTTTCATGTATGTTAAGTAAAATCGAGTCAAGCATTTGTACCCAGAAGTCCCTCGGTGCAAGTTCATCCACTGAAGTCTTGTCAGTCTATCTAGAGTCATTCCCTTAAAGAAGATCTACTCTCCCTCACCCAGGAGTAATCAGTTGCCAATCGTTCTTCAGCTAGGCTTGGGGCCTGCTGCCCAATTCCCTCATTCTAAGGTGGGTTTTTTGTCTGCATGAGTCAGCATGGGTCTTATGCACGCTGTCACCATTGTTGCAAGTTCATATAAGCAAGTTCCACGTGATTACAAAGCCTCTGTTTCCTTATGTTCATGCACCAACCCTGGCTCTTACAAACTTTCTGCTCCCTTTTCCACAATGGTTCTTGAGCCATGAGTGGGTGAGGTTTAGTATGAATTTGTGAAAGTGAAACCTTTTATGCTTGAATTTATACTGGTCAGCTTGGGCTGAAAATTCAGCTGTGATTAATAAAAGACTAGTATCATCAAGGCGAAATCTGTTGGGGACAAGGCTGCATCTCAAGTTAGAAGCTTGGAAATGTATAAGAGATTCCCACGTGATACTGGTTTTGGTAGCATGAAAGCTGCAGGATTGAAGAGGTTATGGAAAGAAGTTGAGTCTTGGTACCCTGAGAGGCCAGAATAGGCCCTTGGTGAAGGTGCAAGCCTCAGTTTTAGTGGAGATCCCAGGACTGAGAGGTTAATGGGGGGAATGTGAGGCTTGGCACCACATAAAGCCAGGAGAGGTCACTAGTGAAGGTGCAGCCTCAGTTGTAGTGGACATACCAGCATATTAGAGATGCCAGGACTGTAGGACAACCACTAAAGATAGAGACAGGTATAGTGTGGTGCCAGCCTGAGCCTAGGAGGCAAGCTCCACACTGTGGATGGTAGAGTCAGAGAAGTGGAGCTGCCCAAGCCTTTTGGAGCCCAGAATGCCATGAGTGAATCCCAAGCTGTCTACACCACTGAATTTTGGTTTTGTTTTAGTGTTCCCTGGTTCTTCCCTCTTGAAATAAAACAGTATGTAACTTTTTTTGGCTTTTGCAGGACCCCACAATTAAGAGACTTTTTAAAGAGGCTTTGAACTTTTAAAGTGTTTGAATTTTTTACAGTACATGAGGCCCAATGTGGGGGATATGGGAGCATGGATAGGGAGGGGATCTTAATTTGATTAAGAACTGTTGTACAAAATCTACAAAAGCTCAATAAAAATATTTTTTAAGTGTTTGAATTTTTTTAAAAGACTGTGGGACTTTTAAAGTTGTACTATTATATCGTGATATTAATACTAACATCATATCTTGTGGACAAGAAATGGAAAAGTTGTGGTTTAACAGTGATACACTTGTGTGTCAAGTTGACAAGGGGTCAGTTGTGCTGAGTAGCTACAGTTGTCAACTTGACACACCTGGGAAGCGGGAGCCTCAATTGGGGAATTGATTCTATCAGACTGGCCTGTGGGCATGTCTGTGGGACGTTTTCATGATGGTTGAGTGATGTGAAAGAGACCAGTCTGTGTGGGCAGTGCTACTCCTGTGAAGGTGGTCCTGAGTTGTACTGGAAGCAGACTAAGCACAGGCCAGAAGATCAAGCCAGTTCCTCTGCTGTCTGTGCTTCAGCTCCTGCCTTGGCTTCCTTCCATAGTGACTGTAAGCTGTAAGATGAAATAAACCCTTTCACCCCAAGTTGCTTTGGTCAGTGTTTCATCACAGCAATAGACAGTAACTAGGACAGCATGTATGGATAAATAACAATAATAATCAGTGAAGAGGTAAAGAAATTGAGGAGTAGAGTTAACAGAAGGATTGGAAAGAGAGGGGGTGAAGATAATGTAAATATAGTACTCATATGTGAAATTATCAAAACATAACACTTTTTTCTTTTTTGAGAATTTCGTATTGTATTTGCATTGCTTTTATCCCTCCAAGTCTCCCTTCAGCTCCTCCCTTTTCCCCCATCCCTTTTAAATTCTTTGATTATTATTGTTACATATACATACATTTATAAATATCCATGTGGATATTTATAAATATACATATATATATAGAAATATATATATATATATGGCACTGAGTCAATTTAGTGGTGCTCAAGTGTACTTGTGTTTAGGGCTGCCCACTTGGGGCAACCTTTTGGGGAGCTAGTCCTTGGAAAAAACTGCTGATTCTTCCTTAGCATCCATTGATTGCCTGGAGTTCTTCATCTAGAGGAGGGAAGGAAAATTAGTCTTAATTTTCTGGGACTTTTGTTTTTTGAAATTGTCAAATAGAACTCTACAAAAAGAAGAGGGGCACTAAAAACATTGTCTAAAGTTGTCTTTTAAGATCTAAAACGTACCCAAGTCCAAACCCTCCCAGTTCCAAACAGTACAGTTAAGGGACACTCAACCTATACATATTTAAATATACAGAGATGTTCATAAAGGCATACAAAAAAATACCTGAATAGTCCTTTAAGTGGTAGGATTATAGGGCATTTAATGTATTTTCTCCTTTTTCTAGCTTTTATTTTTCCAATTTTATATGACAACCATCTGTTTCCTTTAAATTAACATTTTTAGAAACATACCAGTTATATAATCAAAGGATTTTTTTTGCCTGATAAAGCACATTTCAGGGATACCACATGTAATTTTTTAAAGGATTGTGGCACACTTTAACATACTTATCACTAAGAGATGTGTGAACAGTGTCCTCTGGTCACAGACCAATTCCTGACATATCCCCACAGCCCTATGCATTGTGTGCCCTCAAAACACATGAATGGAGTGTGCGATCAAAGCCCTCAAAGACAGCAGACCCACATAATTTTAGTATATTCTAAACAAACATGTACCAATCATATTTAATCAGATTTTAGTATAAATATGTCCCTTCACGAATTTATACATTGTTATTGATTTTAGAATAAGAGTTTTAACTAATATGAAAGGTTAGTCAAATGTGCTCTATGATACAATAGCAGAGCAGATATAGCTAACTAACATCAGATAGCTAACGATTTATTAGCAGTGAATGTATTGCTAGAGCTTAGCTTTTCTCACTTCTTTCAATTTTCAGACCAGTTTGGCTACCAGCACAGGTAATTTGAGGTTTACTATAAAAGTTAAAAAGAAAGTTTCCATTTCTAACAAGCTTTGTTGCCCAAATTCTATTGTGTTTTTTTCCTACCTTTTAAAACACAGCTTTCCTACCTAAATGAGATTCACTCCCCCACCTTTAGAATCTTGCATAGCACCCTTTGTAGTATTCCAGTATCATCACAACTTGAGATCATATGCTTTTCTCCAGGATTACTTGTCTTTCTTCTTCCATTAACTCTAAACATCCAAAAGCAGAAATTATGTTTTTTTGTATTTACCACCCCACAGCAATGATTGCAAAACCCAACAATACGATGCTCCTTTTTATGTGAATGCAAACTCTAAAGGGTAGTTTGCTATTTATAACATCTGCTGCTACACTGATCCTCCTTAATTGATGTCTCCTATCATCGGAGATGCCCCAGCAGAAATTAGAAAAGGGAAAACATCCTTAATAAACCTAAGAAATGAGGGAGAATGCTAATATGAGAAAATAAGAGGTTAACTGAAGGGCTCAACCAAAGTCTACATTCATAAAAATGGAAGGTGAGAGAAAGCCATGAAGTTAGTCAGCCATACGGTCCTCTCCTTGATGCCAAAACCACACTCAGGAGGGTCCCTACAACAGCGGCTGACAACACAGCAAGAAAGAAAACTTTCTTGTATTGTGACTTTTTTCCTTTCCTTTAATGTATTCATTACATTCTTCTCCAACTTCTCACTGCCTTCTGCCATGCCAGGCAGAGATGCCCATAGCTATTTGGCGTGACAAGTAAAGGAACTAAATGTGGGTTTTCACAGAACAAAAAATTGAATACAAAACCAAATCAGCAACGCTGTGTCATCCTTTATTCATTCATCCTTTATTCATTATTCAGTCATCCTTTATTCATTATCATAAAATTCAAGAAAGGAATGGGAAGGTGGGTAGAGAAGAACGCTACAAAGCCCCTGAAGAAAAATACTAAACAACACAGCAAAACAGTGACAATGATAGTAACAAGAGTTTCCAGAAAGGAAATCACTGTTTAAATAAAACAGGTTATAAAATCTAACCATCTGAATAATGCTACCTTTTTCTAAAGAACTTCAAAAGCTGCACTAATCACCATGATCTCATCAAAAACAGATGTTTCCAGCATACGCAAGCAAAGAAAAAGCTCAATGCCAGGCACGGACTCCCCTTTGGAAAAGCTGCTGACCAGGGGTTCCATGGATCCTCCTCAAACAATACTGGCCATTGTCCCTGCTCTTGATTACCCACCAGAACTTAACAGTAATACTCTATTGTTCAAGACACTACATACATGAGCCATGTACACAGTGCATGAGAAACTAAACTGGTACTGACTTCAAAGTTTCATCTCTGTTGACCAGGTTTCATGGTGCTGGAAGATGTTCTCCATGCTACCAGAAGAGAGAGGAGATCATCAACATTGCCCGGGTGAGAGTCCTACAACCTATAACAACTGGCCTAGTAACATGCCTACTATACTGGTGCAATAGTGGCATGAATGTTATAGGGGTAACCAGTCACTTTCTGATGGATTTGAGGTCCATTTCACAAGATGGAGCCCACACCTGACAATAATACCAGGCCTAAGAACCTGTGACTAGACAAGTAACAGGCCTTAGGGGAGAGCCTAGTAATACTATTCTGCTAAATAGGCACCATATTAAAACAACTTCTAGTTAAAATAACTTCTAATGACTTATTGTTATATTCATAGATCAATGCATCTCTCAATTCTCACCAGAGAAGCTTCTTCATGCAGCAGATGATGATTAACACAGAGACAAACAACTGGTCAACATGCAGAGAATAAGAGACTGCAGTGTGTTTATTGCTGAATAGGATATCTATATCAAATTTCTGCATCCCACAGCTTAGGGACCATTGTGGAATAGGGGGACAGAAAGGCTGTAAGAGTCAGAGGTAGTGGATGACCACAAGGAAACAGAGTTTTCTAGACAGCTGAGAGGTTACTCATGAACTCCCAGCAATGGTGAAAGCATGCACAGGCCCATAGACACTCAAGCCAAACCAAATCCCTACATAGAAGTGGTGAGGTGAATAGAAAACCTAACCCTAGCTGAAGAACGACTCGCAGTAGTCAGTTGCTGGGTAGGGGAGAGTCTGTCTTCTTTAAGGGTATGACTCTGGGTTGATTAACCAGGCTCTACTTGGAGACACAAGATTGACTCAACAGGCCATATATGTTTTAGTGGGTATTACTGCAGATTTGCTCTATTAGAATACTTAAACAAAGGCTGGACAGATGTCTCAGTGGCTAAGAGCACTGACTATTCTTGCAGAGGACCCAACTTCGATTCCCAGCACCCACCTGGCAGCTAACAACCGTCTATAACTCTAGTTCCAGGGTATCCAAAAGCATTTCTGACCTCTATGGGCATTGCATGACATGGGTGCACTTACATACATGCAAGCAATATATTCATACACAAAGTTTAAAAATAAAAATTAATAAAATTTTTAGAAAACTGAAAACAGATTATCAAGGAAGCTCAGAATAAAATAATAGGTTGAATACAGCTGCCTATTCATAGTATGACATGGTCTGAATGCAAAGTAATTCATGACTTAATTTGTTCCCACAGTCTAATATAGCTATAGATAGATGATAGATAGATAAACTATATATATATATATATAGAGAGAGAGAGAGAGAGAGACTTTCACACACAAATACTGTTTTCGTATCACTTCCACCCCTCCCACTATCCCTCCAACGCCCCCCATGTCCTCCTACTCCCTCTCAATTTTTTATCCTCTTCTTTGATTTTTATGTTTTGTATGCACACATACATTTATAAATATACATTATATATAATGCACTGAGTTCATCTAATGGAGCTCATGTGTACATGTGTTTAGAGCCAATCACTTGGGATCAGGTAACCTATTATTTACATGTTTTTGCTCAATACATATGTATATAAAATATTTTGTTCATTTAAGTTATGGTACACCTGATGTTCTATTTTTACCTATATTTAAAAACAATTGTATTCACTAAATACCAAATAAAGACTAAGAAAATGGTGCCAGTCATGGCCATCCTTGTAGGATAAGGAAAAGAAGAAAAATGTGGACAACTACGGACTGAATGATTTGCTGCCTCTTATTACTATCTGCCTACCCTATGCAGGCATGATGTGACCACTTCCCATCCTCCAGTCCACTAAGTCAGGTATGTGGCTCCAGCTCTACTGTGGATGTGAACCCTGAAGGATGGGACCCAATTCCTATTGTCTAGATGAAGCCAAGTTACTAAGTCATCATGGCCTCGTGCAGATAGCTCCTTCTGCTTCCTGTATTATAGTTACCAAATAATTCCTTGTGACCTTCCTCAGAGGTTAATGGCCAAGTGATGGGAAATGAAATATAAACTAGTCTGTACTACTGCACTAGAGTAATTTGAACATGATTTTTAAGAAAAAGGATTCTACTTAGCGTTATTCCTAGAGAGAGGTTTGAGCCATTAGGATTTAGCTTAGCTATAAAATGCCTCCTCCTTATCATTAGCACAGAAAAATAATATTGCCTAATAGCTGAGATGTTAAAAGCTTAAATAATGATATTAACACACAGCAGTATAAGCCTGCATTGGGGAATTCTCAAACTAAGCCAAAAGACATGAGAAATTAATATACACACTCATGTTCCAAATTATTATTGCAGAAAATATCAACATTTCCATCTGCTTATAATATTTATTTGTATGTAGCACACTAAGATCATTCTGGCTTATTGTTTTATCACCATTTTTATTACTATGCAGTAATTATATAAATGTGTTTCATTATATTTTCATACATGGATATAATGTACTTTATTCATAGTCTCCTCTGACACGTACTGAGTATTATCCTATTTAACTTCTGTATATAGAAGGAAAAATAAAATTGAAATTGTAGATAAAAATCTATCTTCTCAGATAAGGTATGCAGGTTAGCTAGAAAGGAACAATGGCAGTCACAACTCCAATTATTCACTGTATATCATTTTGGGAAGTACAGGCTGAGAAACACATGTGGAGGTGATGATAGTTAAGTTCCCTTACCATGCCTAGCTACATATTTTGAAAGTTGAGTTTTCAGGTGCTTGGGATATAATGATTTCCAATTATTGACTGAAGAATAGTTTTTGTTTCAAATTATATAGTATGAAAATCGCAAAGTTTCAATATAATTTGATGGTATTTAGATCCCTTCCCCTATCCATACCTCCCCTTACAGTTCCTTACAGTGCCTTGCACTGTACTGCTTGTAGGAAGAATATTCCAAAACTGGCCTGGTTAATTCCATCAAGATTCTAAGAATGTATAATATTTTTAAATGGGTACTTACCTTGAAAAAGCTAGCTACAGTACTTAAATATAGTAACAAAAATAACTGATGAAAATAGGCTCAGTGGTTAAAATGCTTGCTTGCAAGTGTGAGAACCAGACTCAGAGCCCCAGAACCCACATAAAGTGCTGGGTGGGCCAGAAAACTGGCTTGTAATTCTATTCTTGGAGGTCAGAGATGGGATCACCAGAGCAAGCTGGTTACTGAGACTAGCCTTATCAGCAAATTCCGGGTTTGCTTGAGAGGTCCTGCCTCCAAGAATAAGGCAAAAGAGCCATTGAGCAGGATTCCTCACATCTACCTCAGACCTCCACCTGCATGAGCATCCATATGCACATGTGCATACACATACAAACATACACATCTACCCATACATGCAAACACGCACACACACACACACACACACATACACACACACACACACATGAAAAATGGAAAAAGAAAATAAATGTTGAGTGGTTGAAGAGATGGCTCAGCAGTGAAGAGCACTGGCTTTTCTTGCAGAGGACCTGGGTTCAATTTACAGCACACCATGAAAAATGGAAAAAGAAAATAAATGTTGAGTGGTTGAAGAGATGGCTCACTGGCTTTTCTTGCAGAGGACCTGGGTTCAATTTACAGCACATACACAGCAGCTAACAACTTTCAGTAACTCAAGTTCAAAGAGAACTCATCCCTCTTCTGGTCTCTGTGGGCATTGTATGCATGGGTTCACTTACATACAACCAGGCAAAACACTCATATACACATAAAATTAAAATTATTAATTAATTAAAAATTTTAAAAAGAAGTGTTGAAATAGTCTAGAATGTTGCTGATAACTTTTATACAGTTTATCCTAAATGTTTGTGCTAGAACTGTAAATTGGGTATGATACATGACAGACCTCCAAACCATGCAGACACACTCATGTACCCTCGATGTCAGCATTAGGGAGCTTCTCCGATATTTGACTCCAAGGTAACTGAGGACAGATCTCTCATTCATTCTCAGCAGCTTGTAAAACCAGCAACTAAAACTGCAGGACTCTGATTAGTGGTCACAAGAACAGGATCTAAGTAGAGACATGACTTTCTGAACTTCCAGGAAAATGATAAGAAACTATCTAGCTGGAAGTTTTCTGGTAAAGAAAAAAGAGACACCATTTCCCCTCCCTTAAAAGTTATTCTAAATGGTCCTGTCAGTCATATGGACAGGAAAAACAACCCTTTGGAAGCTGTTTGTTTCAGAAACTTTTAAGAAATAGCATAATGTTTGTCTAAATATGTAGGTTGGCATGATGGTCTAGCACTGTTCTTTCCCACGCTGTGATAGTGTTTTCATGCACAGTAAGCCTCTTTCACTTTACTATTCTGTAAGACACTCTGCCTGTCTTGAGCACTATGCTCTGTGTGCCTTGTCTGAATTCATACAACATAGATTGAAAGTGCTAGGGAGTGGAGAGGACTGAGCAAGAGCTAAGACCTGAAAGTTCCTTAAGTTTGCATTCTACCTATTTATCTAAATCTATTGGCAGAGATGAATTCTCTTCTGAAGCTGATAGATATATTCATTAAATACATTCAGTACTTAGGTGACCTGCCAAAATCCTTTCCAAGTCTTCTCTTAGCCCAGCAGAATATTCATATTCTTTTATCTGTCTCTCATATTGCAATAATACTAGAACTTTTTACCATCATGTTTAACTTCAAGTAAGTGTGCTGCCATTTAATAATATTTCTTTTAAATATCTAGTCAGAAGTTACAGCAATATATTATCAATGGTCTGATTGATATGGATTATTTTGGGATGATTGCCATATATTTTGATTCAAAGATAAAAGTATTTCTAATGCATCTTGAGATCATCCCAGGTTAGTTTTATTATATTAATATGATATATTCAGCATGGTATACTTGTCAGAGATCTACATAGAAGATGTTATAATATAGTTTTTTCCTCCAGGAATAAGGGGACCAACCATCCCATCACCATCATGGAGCAGGGATAATCTTATACCAATAGTCATAGCAACAAAATAAGGAGAATAATCCAATAGCTAGATCTGCCATAGTGACAATAAGCCTTATTCATACTCCAAAGAATGAAGGATGGAGGTCACAGACCCCTCCCCTAGGATCCAGCCATTATTACCTCCTGCCTTTCAGCTGCGTATGATCTTGGATGGTGCTAGAGTATATGGAAAGTAGAGGGTTCACTGAAGGCAAGGCTCCAAAATGCAGCTTCCTTGAGCTCCTGACCTATGATGGGGTAGGACTTTTAGATGATGCAGCACACTTCTGTAAGTGACCCCTCACTTGTGCTCCTGTAAGTGAGCCCAAGAAATTCATTGGTTCACCAAAGTAGCCTTGGATGGAATGACTATTTTAGTGCCTTTCGGGAATGAACAGATGTTTGTTCATATCTCCCCTGTGTGACCCGAAGGTCCCAGGAAAAAGGTCACACCTATGTTAATGATTCTAAAGGATTATTGTGTGACTGGTACTTTGTGACTGTGAAGTGTTAACATGTTGCAGATACAGAGTCAAATTAACTTGGGGTCTCTTTAGTCCCCCTTTTAAAAATATTTTATTTATTATTTTTATTTTATGTGTATGAGTGTTCTGTTCTGCCTGCATGTATTTAAGTGCACCCATGTCATACAGTGCCTGCAGAGGTCAGAAGAGAGCATCAGATGCTTAGAATTGGAGTTATAGACAGTTATTAGCTGCCATGTAGATGCTGGGAACTGGATCTGGGTCCTCTGCTAAAGCAGCCAGTGCTGTTAACCGCTGAGCCATCTCTCCAGGCCTTTCATAGCTATTCATTGCCCACCTCTCTGACCTAATTCCTTACAACTATCAACCTAAAAGCTAAGAATATCTTTAGATAGCATTGAGAACTAAAACAGAGCTTTCCCCACTTTACTGTAACCATTTTCTTTTGTCCTGTACATCATGACAAAAAGACAGAAAATTATGGGCACATGGGAAGAAAAAAGAGCTCCTCATTTCTGGTCGAATCCTCTTATCATCTGAGAAGCAAGAATTCCAGCACAATTAACATTTGCTTAACATCATTCTCTCTATAATAAGCCCGAAAATTTCCAGGAATCTCAATAGAATCCCACTTTACAGCAAAAGGACATGCATAAACTACCTTATGTAACCATAGTTGCTCCTAATTTAACTTTATGTCAAACAGTATCTATTCACGGTACCTCCAGAGTCACCCTATAATATGGCTTATCAAACAGTGAGAAAGGGGAAAGGAAAAGGATAGAGACAAAACTTGAGAGCCACCAAAATCACACACACACACACACACACACACACACACACACAAAGCAAATTCAGTATGTCTTGTTCTTCCTGTGTCTCTCTTTATCTTAATAAAGAGATCTGCTGTCTCTTCTAAAGATGTCATTTAATGAACCTGAAACTCTAAGAAGCTCATACCCATGTTCTTGGATGGGCTTTTAAGTCTTTTTTTAGTCTCTTCTTAAGGTTTTTTTTTTCTTTTTCTTTTTTTTTTTAATCTTTAATGACATCCAAAATCTACCTCATATTAGCTATTTCTGAAATTCTTTCCTCACTGAAGTCATGAAATCCTAGATTTGCTCCAGTCAGGGTCCATGAAAGGTAAGGGAGCTCAACAAGCTACTGAGGTAACAGTGTGGAGCCCCCCAATGTCCTCTTACTGCTGACATTATGACTATAAAAGTTCACCTCCAAGTTCTTGACACACTGAATCCATGCTCCCAGACCACAATCACTCATATTTCTCAAGTATAAACTACTTCATTCCCTTTGAGGTAAGAGCTCCATTTTGCATCAACTTCATGTGTTTAGCACCATCCTGAGGCATAGACTGATAAGTAAATATTCCTAAATGTAAAAGGTACCAATCTATATACTTATGAAAGTTGACTGGAACCATAAAAACATACTAAAACCATATAAGAAAAAACAAGGCTGAATAATTTGTCAAACATACCAGAGGGGCTGGAGAAATGGCTCAGCAGTTAAGAGTGCTGACTGCTCTAGCAGAAGACCCCGGTTCAATTCCCAGCACCTACTTAGCAGTTAACAATTGTCCATAACTCCAGTTCCAGGAAATTTCAACACCTTCTTCTGACCTCCACAGGCATTGCACGACATGGGTGCACTTACCAGAGTGAGGACCTAACACCCTCACCTGGACTCAATAAAGAGAAGGACACTGGAACCACAACAGCCCCCACAGATCTACAGATCTACCATCTCTTCTGTGTGTATCAAAGGACCACCAGTAAGAGAACCCCTGACTGTTCCAGTGGTGTCAGCTCCATGTCTTCTCTACTGCTGGAATCACTATCCATCAGTGCCTCTGTTGGACCATCAAGATCTACTCCTAAACTTCACCTCTAAGAGGTCACTCCATCCTGAGACCAGGCTCAACCTTGTGACCTTGCATCCCCTTGGCTAGCCTTGCTTCTGGGCCAGCTCCCTCTCTAGGCCTCCAGTAAAACATTTATGAACTCCTTGAACCCTGCCGTGGCTTTTTTGTTCCTTTGTAGCCATTTCCTGGCCTATGCATTAATACAAATAGAGAGACATAATTACTACATAATATACAATGTGTAAACTGAGAATTCACCCTGGTAATTGAAACTGGAATAAGGGCTGGAGATATAGTTCAGTGGGTAAAGTGCTTGCCTTGGAAGAACAGGGACCTGAGTTCCATACCTTGAAGCCACATAAGAAAAAATTAGTCTGGCATTGTGGTAGGTGCTTATGATCCCAACACTGAGGAATAAGAGATGGGTGGATCCCTGTAGCTCACAGGCCAGCCAGCCAAGCCTATTTGGTAAGTTCCAGGCCAATGAGAAACCCTGTCTCAATAAAAGGTGGAGAGCATTGGAGGAATGACATCCAAAACTCCACGTGCACGTGCACTCCTGTGCAGGCATACAGCACAAACCTGTGCACATACACATATTGTGCACCACATCTGTAAACATGTGCACCCACACACATGAATATGCATACATAAATAGACACAATAGATTAGAATACAAGAATCTAGGTCTGCCTATGGCCTGCTACCAAGGGAAATCAGGACTACGTGGCAAATTGAAGTCAATGAAAACTGTGTGGCTTGTGAATTTATTGCTATTAAATAAATTCTGACATTGTGGAAAAACATAAGTGTGTCTATCTATGTTCTGACATAGTGTGTTCAGGACAAGTAGTTAAGCATGGTTTTTCAGAGTTAAACAGTATAAAAGCAAACTAATAAAATGTATTTACTTTAGCTTGTATGGAAAAATATTAATTGCTTACTTTAAAAAAAATATCAAGTGAATCCATGACCACTTTGGTTAAAAATATCCAGGATTTTTAAGACATTCAAAACTTTCATGTTTAAGTTCTAAAGCACCTTTCCACCACAAAAGAAACCCAAAACATATCATTTAACAGCAACTTTCTACTTTCATTTTATGTTTACATGAAATAAAAAGAGGACCAAAGAGCTTTTACTGTTGATTTTCATGGTCAAGCTTCATGTTAGAAAAAAAGTGAGAACTCCAAATGAAAATAATGAGTATTTAACCTTATTAAATCAATTTATAAAAGAGACTGAAAAAAAAAACTCTAGGATGGTGACAAATATGCGATCTATAGAATGCTGAACAAGTTCTGCATTTTTGCATGTTGCCCAAAACTGAAAAAAAGTGCCAGAACTTGATTTCACTTGAATTATTTCCCTGAAAAGTTATTCTAGAGACTGAAAAAAAAACTCTAGGATGGTGACAAATATGTGATCTATAGAATGCTGAACAAGTTCTGCATTTTTGCATGTTGTCCAAAACTGAAAAAAATGTGCCAGAACTTGATTTCACTTGAATTATTTCCCTGAAAAGTTATTTCAAATGGCAGGATGGACTTTCTGAGCTTGAATCATCATCCCTTCTACTTTTTCCCATAATCTCCTCTTCCCTTTTAAATCCGCTCTCATTCCACCCATTTCTTAGTCTTTTAAGTTCATAGAATGCTTGCAAGTAACAAAGCCCTGGGGATATATTTGGTTATTAAATTTAAAAGAATGCAAAGCGACCTCCCTCTGCTTCCCTGGGCCTGAAGGACCCACCATAGGCCTCTCTCCTACCTGCAGGCCTCTCTCTGGGGTAAGTCCACTGCGACCTCAGCACCTTGACTCCCCCAGCCTCATTCACCCTTATATCTCCACCACCTTTCTCTCCTCCGAGTTTGCGCCCTGCCCCACTCCTTATCTTGAGGCCCCAGATACCTGGGGAACCAATAAGGTTTCCTGATCCTTTTCATCCAGACCAACTTAGTGCCTTCTCTGGGCCCCATGAGCATTGCTTCTGGGCCTGGCCAGGCCCTCAACTCCCTCTGATTCTCTGGGCCTGCACCACCCACCAGCCTCTTTCTGGGACTACAGGGCTGACTTTTCCTCTTCCTGATCCTTTGTATCCAGACCAACCCATCTCCTCAGTGCAGTCCCCAGGAGTCCTCGGGGCCTCTTCCCACCCCATCTGCCTTTACAGCTCTCTGGTGGCACAGCCACAAGCTGCCCTAGACCAGCATCTTTCCTGGGGCCAGCTCCCAGGCCAGTCCAACCCCCAAATTCCTAAGGCCAAAGTCGTTCCTGGAGGGATCCAGACCTCAGGAGAAAGCCTGAAAACATCTGACCTTCACGTGAATTGGGCCTCTGTGGGAACTCCTGAAGACAAAAGCAATCCAGCCACTCCAATATACAATT
>NW_008353267.1:1514565-1515876 GCF_000622305.1 Nannospalax galili | reverse complement strand
ACAAGAAACATCTAGAACACCAAATAAAACCAGAAAAGAAACTCTCCATGGCACATCATAGTAAAAACCCTAAATGTACCAAACAAAGAGACAATTCTGAAAGCTGCAAAAGAGAAACAACGAGTCACATATAAAGGAAAACCCATTAGGATTACAGCTGAATTTTCAGTGCAAACTATGAAAGCCAGAAGAGCCTAGACCAAAGTATTCCCAGCTTTAAATAAACACAGAGGCCAACCCATATTACTATACCCAGCCAAAATGTCTATTATAGTCGAGTGGAAAGACAAATCTTCCATGACATAAATAGGCTGAAGGAATTCATGTGGAAAAAAACAGCCCTTCAAAGAATTCTGGAAGCAGTAAATACAAAGAGCTGAAAAAAAGAATGACTATACCCAAGGGATTGTGGAAAGAAATCCAATGAAGGTATAACTGTTGAAAGGTACACCTATATCAAGAATGTAAACAGAAATAAAAATGACAGAATTCAATATCTATCTTTCATTAATAACTCTAAATATTAAGGGACTGAACTCCCCAGTCAAAAGACACAGACTATGTGAAGGGATTAAGAAACAAAACCCATCTTTTTGTTGTCTGCAAGAAACACATCTCCCTTTTTTGTTGTCTGCAAGAAACTCATCTCACTTTCAAGGACAGACACTATCTCAAAGTAAAAGGATGGAAAAAATTATACCAAGCAAATGTCATGAAGAAAAAAGCAGGTGTAGCAATTCTAATATCTGACAAAATAGACTTTAAATTAAAACTAATCAGAAGAGACAAAGAGGGCCACTTCATTTTGATCAAAGGAACAATGAATCAAGAAGATATTAAAATCATGAACATATATTCACCAACTTTGGTGCATCCAACTTCATAAAAACAATACTACAGGACTTTAAGACCTAGATTAACCACAACTCCTTAATAGTAGGTGACTTCAATACCCCCACTGTCTCCATTATATAGGTCAACAGGTCAGAGAGTTAACAGAGAGACATCTGAATTAAACAATACCTTATATCAAATGGACTTAACAGACATCTACTGAGTGTTCCACTGAAGCACCAAAGGACATACTTTCTACTCAGTACCCTATGGAACCTTCTCCAAAATTGACCATATACTGGGGCACAAAACCTCAACAAATACAAAAAGATTGAAATAATTCCATGCATTCTATCAGACCACAATGCAATAAAGCTTACAGTCAAGACCTGAAGAAGCCCTAATCACCACATGAACACATAGAGATTAAACAACACCCTCCTGAAGGATGCATGGGTCAAAAGGGAAATTAAGAAA
>NW_008353267.1:1513257-1514344 GCF_000622305.1 Nannospalax galili | reverse complement strand
CTTAGAGGGAAGTTTATAGCTCTAAGTGCCTACATCAAAAAATCGGAAAGAACACAAATAAATGACTTAACACTGCAACTCAACACACTTGAAAAGCAACAGCAAACAAAACCCAAACCCTGTAGACAAGAAGAAATAACAAAAATCAGGGCAGAAATCAATGAAATTGAATCAAAGAAAACAATACAAAGAATCAACAATTCCAAGAGCTTGTTCTTTGAAAAGATAAACAAGATTGACAGACCACAAGCCCAGTTAACCCAAAGAAAGAAAGAGCACCTCCAAATCAACAAAGTCAGAGATGAAAGGGGAAACATCACAACAGACACAAGAAAGATACAGAACATTATAAGGGAATACTTTAAAAACTTATATGCTACTAAATTTGAAAACCCAAAAGAAATGGATGGAGATATAAAGACATGGGAACCACCAAAACTAATCCAAGAAGAGCTCAGCAGCTTAAACAGACCAATAACACATAAGGAAATTGAAACAGCAATACCTCCCTACTAAAAATAGCCCAGGACAAGATGGACTCACAGCAGAATTCTGCAAGACAGTTAAAGATCTACAACCAATACTACATAAATTATTCAAAAATATAGAAACAGAGGGAGAACTCCCAAATTCCTTCTATGAAGCCAGCATTTCTATGAAGCCAGCATCACTCTCATACCAAAGCCTGGTAAAGATACAACCAAAAAAGAAAACTATAGACCCATATGCTTAATGAATATAGATGCAAAAATTCTCAATAAAATACTTGTAAACAGCATACAGACACATATCAAAAGGATCATCCACCATGATCAAGTCGGCTTTATTCCAGTGATGCAGGGTTGTTTCAAGATATGTATATCAATAAACGTCATAAATCATATAAATGGACTCAAAGACAAGAACCACGTGGTCATCTCAATAGATGCAGAGACGGCCTTTGACCAAATTCAGCATGCATTTATGTTCAAAGTCCTAAAGGGAACTGGACTGGATGGAACATATCTCAACATAATTAAAGCCATATACAACAAATCCACAGCCAACATCATTCTAAATGGAGAAAAACTGGAAGCCTTAAATTTAA
>NW_008353267.1:1512702-1512929 GCF_000622305.1 Nannospalax galili | reverse complement strand
GCTGTACAGAAATTTCATAATTCAATGGGATCCCACTTATTGATTGCTGACCTTAATGCCTGAGCAGCTGATGTCTGATTTAGAAAGTACTTTATATAACAAACCCACAGCCAACATCATTCTAAATGGAGAAAAACTGGGAGCTTTCCCGATGAAATCAGGAACCAGACAAGGCTGTCCACTATCCCCACTTCTCGTTAACATACTACTTGAAACTCTTGCAAGAT
>NW_008353267.1:1507410-1511669 GCF_000622305.1 Nannospalax galili | reverse complement strand
AAGCTGTATTACAGAGCTATAGTCATAAAAAAAACCATGGTACTGGCACAAAAATAGACCCATAGATCAATGGAACGAAATTGTAGACCCAAATATGAATACATGGAATTTCAGCCACCTCATATTTGACAAAGGGTCCAAGAATATTCACTGGAGGAAAGACAGCATGCTCAGCAAATGGTGCTGGCAAAACTGGATCTCCACATGTAGAAGAGTCAAACTAAACCCCTATCTTTCACTCTGCACAAAAGTCAATACCAAATGGATCAAAGACCTCAATGTATAGCCTGAAATTCTGAAACTGTTAGAAGAAAACATTGGGAAAAATCTATAAGAAAAAAGTGTAGGAAAGAATTTTCTAAACAGGACATTAATTGCTCAGGAAAGAAGGGCAAGAATTAACAAATGGGACCTCATTAAACTAAAAAGCTTCTGTACATCAAAGGAGACAACCAAGGAAGCAAAGAGAAAACCCACAGAATGGGAGAATATCTTCACCAGCGATACATCTGACAGAGGTTTAATAACCAGAATTTATAATGAACTCAAAAAACAGAGAACCAAGATATGAAGCAACCCAATTAAAAGATAGACTAAGGAACTGAACAGAGTTCTCAAAAGAAGAAGTTAAGATGGCTATGAAAAATCTTAAAAGATGTTCAACATCACTAATAATTAGGGAAATGCCAAATAAAACCACTTTAAGATTTTACCTCACCCCCGTCAGACTGGCTAATATCAAGAAAACATATGATATCAAATGTTGGAGAGGATGTGGGGAAAGGGGAACACATCCACTGCTGGTGGGCTACAAACTGGTTCAACCCCAATGGAAGCAGTGTGGAGAACTCTTAAAAAACTACAAATGAACCTACCATTTGACCCAGTTATACCACTCCTTAGCATAAACCCAAGGAACTCATCCTATTGCAGAGACACTTGTACATCCATGTTTGTTGCTGCTAAAAGATAGAAGCAACCTAAGTGTCCCTCCATTGATTAGTGGATAATGAAAAAGTTGTTCATTTATACGATGGGGTTTTACTCAGCAGTAACGAAAGATGAATCATGAAATTTGCAGGTAAATGGATGGAACTAGAAACTGTTATGCTAAGTGAGGTAACACAGACTCAGAAAAAAAAAATCGACATATATTCTCCCTCATATGTGGAACCTAGAAACAGACTCTGATAAATAAGTATGCAACCAGACATAACTACAGGAACCAAGATAATGGAAAGGAACAAGGAAGGTAAAGGAAAAGAAATAACCTGAACAAGAAGAACAGTAGGAAACAGGTGTTAATAAGGGAGATATGGATAAAAATTGTGTTGGTTTAAAGGAGGCGGGAGGGAAGGGATACAAGGAACCTAGTGGATAAAGGGAAAGAAGGTGCTCAAGAGAGGTAGGACCATAGGAGAAGGGTATTAGTAAGGGAGAAAGAGGGAAATGGGGGAAAACCATAATGGAGGGGTGAGATAATGCGAGAGATAAACAATGCCTATCTAGTTCTGAAAACCAGAGGGAACCATATTACTCTACAACCTACTGACAAATTATACATAGCAGATGTATATGTCTAGGTAAGGTTTATCTGAGAACAACTGGTCTTTGCTCAAGATTTTTCTACATGACACACAGTAATTAAAAATACCAGTCTGGTGGAACTAACCTTCTTGGGTGTTTAACAGACATACTTTGAGGCCTATAATAATTTGGTCAGAGGGATATAAAGGACAGTTTTTGCTCCTTGCCCTCCAGGGTTAACTAGTTCCAGGGGACTATGGGCATCTATCAAAATGTTTTGTAATTGTGGTGGGTCACAAGGAGGCCGAGGAGACCCGACCAGATGGACTTGAACCAGTGTCCAGTCTACAAAGAGGAGGGTCAGCACAGAAGAATCATTTCCTTCATGCTTCCAAGCGAAGCCAACGATGGTCTTGCAGGACCTTATACTTATCTTCGTATAAGTGGAACTGGTAAAAGAAAGGAGCCAGGGGCTCCTCCCAAGCCCCTGTGACCCCTGAGGAACAGATCCTCAAATGACCTTAAGAGTAAAAATAAATTGGTTTGTCTGGACCAACTGTATGGCCTTAAACACCCTGACCTTAAGAGTAAAAATAAATCAGTTTTTCTGGACCAACTGTATGGCCTTAAACACCCAAAAGGAAAGTATAACCAAAGATTAAATGGGCCAACATAATTTCATGAGTCTATATGTATAGCTAAAGGCTACATGACAAGCAACAATGCCAGACACTGATACCTTCTTTTGAGTTGATGGCCAGGGTGGCCAAAGGGATTCCCAGATAGTAACCCAGCATAGAGCTGGGAAATTGAACAGCAGACCCCAATCTTATCCAAAGGAATAGAGACAACTGATTACCACTAGATGAAGACCAGCTGACCCTCCTAAAACAAAGACCTCTAGATAGGCTGACTAGATTCACCAGAAGGGCAAGTAGTGGGGAATGGCTGGGGGTGCCAACAACACAGCAGACAGTAGCAGGGCTATCAGAGTATAAGTGCTCTAGTAGGGGGTTGGAGGCTATGGGAGGGTGCTACCTAGGTAGTGGGTGTATAAATAAATTAAAAAAGGAAAAGAAAAAAAATTCTTCAAAGCATAAAAATTTGCTGCTTAATAATTAGATGTGAAAAACATTACCATTGAAATCTACCTGATGACTTTATATCCATTCTCAGATGCCAAGGAGCTCAGAAAGTAACCGACTGTGACTAGTAATAATCAGATATATAGAGATTAGAAACACATGTGCATCTTAGTGTCAATTGTATTAAAAATGAATTTTTCTGTATGAAACTATTTTAATAATGAAATGGAGAGGGTCTTTTTTAAAGTTTAAAACCTCATTTAATTTTATATCTTATAGGGTTTATACAGAGTACAATATTGTATAACTGTATCAATTCAACTGCAAACCTAAAAATTTACAGCCAATTTTGAAAGAGATGTATCTTGGCTCTGGAAATTGTTATTGAATATGTCGATGCTGTTGTAATGAAATGCTTCTTCTAAACATATAGTTATTAAATAAATAATTTAAAAAAGGAATGCAAAGCAACACGTCAATACGTGTTGTCTACCAAATAAAATGAATCTAGGCATTCTCCTATATCCGCCCTCAAATTTTACCTGAAACAAACTTCCATGTCACACATGCTTCAGTCATCATGTGAGTATAGATTCTAACACCACAACTGTATTCAACAGAGTATTATTCACATAAGGTAAGTTAAAGCTGAATTAAATCACTGTGATTTATTTGCTACTGTGTTAAAGCTAAACTCAAAAATCTATAAAATTAAGTATGTGGAAAAGTTAGAAGAAAATCACAGTAATTGAGACAAAATTTTTTTCTCTAATTAGGTGAGATGCATCATTAAATTCCATTGTACATAGACTGAAAAAATACAGCTATTTTAGAACTAGCACATAAAAAAGCATTAAAACACACTGAGCTTCATTTATTTCCCCCCTTTTTGGTACATACTCATGCAAATTTAATAATAATCTCCATTAATAAAATATTTGAAAGATAGCATCAGTGAACTATGAAATTAAAAACATATGATAAGATAAAGTATTTTGTTTATTAAGGAACAGAGAAATCAAGCATTAAATAGAACAATTGTCAAAATTCTGCTATTCTTTACTAAAGTTACACCATAACATACATTCCTAGTCCTAAAATTGTAACAGTTGTAAAATTAATACAATTACTGTCATAAACATTTCATGCTATTGTTTTCACGAGTATATTTTAAAGATTTCAGTCAATTTCACTGTTGTCAAATGACTGAGGCATAGATTAATATATGATTGACAAGAAACATAAATAGAATGATTGAAAGATAGATCAAGTCATAGAAATATTTATCACAAAAAGCCATATAGGTTCACAGCTACTATGTAAAGAATATTCTATGTAGGAACATGATGGAAGCAAAGTCTAGCTGGTCAACTATACAATGACTCAGGTGGGACAAGAGGGTGACTTGGATGAGGTAATGGCAAGAGTTGATGAGAACTAGGAAGTAGAGTCCGTAGATGTTTAATGAGGGCTTAAAAGAATGGGATTTTTTTTTAAGCACCAAATAGTCGAGTTTCCATTAACTGCATTGGGGAAGAATGCTTATAGAACAGGTTTTTGCTTGTTTTGTTTTGTTGTTTTTGGTTTTTTCTCTTTTTTTTTTTTTTTTTTTTTTTTTTTTTTTTTTTTTTTTTTTTTACGGGTGTC
>NW_008353267.1:1505261-1507299 GCF_000622305.1 Nannospalax galili | reverse complement strand
CTGCCTCCCGAGTGCTGGGATTAAAGGTGTGCACCACCACGCCTGGCTAGAACAGGATTTTTTAAAGTTCATTCAGAGCCTAATTTGGGGGCAGGTTCGTTAGGCATTGAAAGCAGTGGAGAATCTGTAGTTGAGAGAAGAGGTTTGAGATGAGTTTGGACATTTGGGTATTGTTAATAACCGTATATTTTTTAAATCATAAGTTAGGATGGTACCCCTGGAATGAATACAGGCAGAAAAGCAAAAGGGCGTAAGGACCAAGTTTTGGGATCAGCCCTAACCATATTAGCTTATTCAAATTACTTTCAAAATGGCTGGTCCCATTGACACCATTTTCAGAATTACACAGTAGAGCTGGACAACAGTCTTTGCTAAGAATGGGTTTTCTGTGTCCATCTGAAAATAGCATTTGTTGATTTATTACTGTTACAGGAAAAAATGAGTTTTGTTGTACATTTACTACTCACATATTTTCACAATATATAAATAGCCTTACTATATATGTGGCTTATTTTGTTCCCTGAGTATTCTAGTTCTTATTTGTTTATAAAATCATTTGGCATATTATGATAATTGACTTTTCATTTGTGTTGTATATTGAAGTTTTTATCTCATTTTCATTTCCATAGGTTTTTGGGGTGTGAAGTATTTTACAGTTTTAGCAGTTACATTGTTGTATATTATATTACTTTAACATATAAGAAGGTAAGTTACATATATCTACAAAGTTTATTCCAATATGTAATAATGTTTTCTTTTATTTGATTCTTAGTTCTTCTAGTATTTATATTGGGCGACAAGAGAAGAATCTTACAAATATTCTCTTAGATTTTTTTATAATCATTAAATATCAGTTCCAAATTTGAAAATTGTTCTTAACATATTTTTTTCTTTGTGTGTGTGTGTGTGTATGTGTGTGTGTGTGTGTGGGTGTGTGGGTGTGCACACAAGCAAACACAAGTGCATATCACGTATGTGGCAAATACCCTCAAAGGCCAAAAGAGGACATCAGGTCCCCTGGAGCCAGAATTATAAATTTGAAAATTGTTCTTAACATATTTTTTTCTTTGTGTGTGTGTGTGTGTGTGTATGTGTGGGTGTGTGTGTGGGTGTGTGGGTGTGCACACAAGCAAACACATGTGCATATCACGTATGTGGCAAATACCCTCAAAGACCAAAAGAGGACATCAGGTCCCCTGGAGCCAGAATTAGGGGCCATTGTGAGTCACTATTTGTAGATTCTGGGAACTAAACTTGGGTCCTCTGTAAGTGCACCTAACTATGAAGCCATATCTCTGCCCCCACTTGTCACTAACTTATTTTCAGCTCTTTAGTGAATTCTAGCTCTTAGATTCTCTTTCCTTTCTTTGCTTTTGTTATTAATATTATTTGTCAGTATCTTAAAATGTTACTGTATTTTAAAATGGTATGTTATGTACGCTATTTACTAGCTAAAAGCCCAAAAAGCCTGTGGGTCTTCTGCTCTGTTGTTAATCCCCTACTGAAATCAAAGGAGGGGATTCCAATTTTTTTCCTTCTTCTTAGAATAGCATATAGTGTGCAATCTAAGAAGCATATTAAAATTCAACCTTATTAAGAATGCAATTACTGTGAACCCCTATACCTTACACCTATTCCCACCCTTTCATAGGCCCAAAATTTGGCATATATCTTTTTCTTCTTGTCACTTAAAGTATCATCCTAGGTATTATGTATCTGACCTATATGGGGATTTTCCTAATAGGCTGAAATAAATCAGTAGTCAAGGTATATTTTATGCATGTATAGCAGTGCTTTTATATTTGTCACAGCTACTCAAACCTGCTTTTCTGCTTCTCAAGACAACTCTAAGTATGCCTTAGTACCTGTTACCCAACCTCCCTCTAACTTACATCCACCCTCCTCACCCTGTCTATCCTTGAATAATCACTATTCTACATTCAAAATGACTTTTTTAGACTTCTTTGTATTAGAACATGAGTTACTTGCTATTCCTAGTCTAATTTCATTTAATATGTCCTCTAGTTCCATCCATTTT
>NW_008353267.1:1501343-1505200 GCF_000622305.1 Nannospalax galili | reverse complement strand
GTGTGTGTGTGTGTGTGTGTGTGTGTGTGTGTGTGTGTATGACTATGTATGGGCATTATTGTCGGTGTCTGAAAAGGCCAGAATAGGGCATCAAATGCTATGGACCTGGAGTTATAGGTGGTTGTGAGCCACCCAATAGAGGTGCTGGGAACCAAACTCCATTCCTCCAGAAGAGCAATAAGCTCTCTTAACCACTGAGCCATCTTCTCAGTCCTGGATTTCACCCACTTTATGCTTGAACAATATCCCATTATTTACACATATCACATTTTCTTTCTCCATTCATCTCTTAATGGACACCTACATTGATTCCATATCTTGGCTATTGTGAATAGAGCCACAATAAACATGGGAATGTAGATATCGCTTTTTTTTTTTTTTTTTTTTTTTTTTTTTTTTTTTTTTTTTTTTTTAGATATCGCTTTTATACAATGGTCTGATTTCATTTCAAATAAACCCAGAAGTGCAACAGATAGATTCTATGGTAGATCTGCTTTTGGTCTTTTGAGGAAATATACTGTTCTCCATAGCAATTTAATTATTATATTAATTTACATTCCCACCAACAGTGCACCAGAATTACCTTCTCTCAACATCCTGAGTAACATTTGTGATTTTGTCTTTTGTCATCCAGATAAAGATTATGTTTCTTATCTAGATACATTTCCTACTAACCACATATTGACTCAGGTATGTATTAATCAATTCCATAGGAATGTATTTGTATTTCTTTTCTTCCTGTACCCATGCATCCCACTATAAGTGGCCATTTAACTAGGAACTCTATACTATATGTTGATAAAGGAGCACATCTCAGTGCTTTTATGATTTCTTCATGCAACAACCCTGAGAATCTCACATGCACTTCTTCTGGTTTCTGTGCATTAACTCTTACATTTCACAACAATTCCATATATCTCCCTTCAGTCATCTGGTCATCCTCACAACACCCACTTGGGCTTGAAACTCATTTGTTATGTTCTTAAACACCTCTATATAAACATTTACTTTGATCATTTGTTCTTTCCCCTATGCATTGAAAGACATTTGTTGAGCAGTTCTTCACACACACACACACACACACACACACACACACACACACACAAATACTATAAGGGTAAAAACACAAAGAAATTAGAAATGGCACGGAAGATAGTCTGTCATTTGACTGTCATATGTAAAAATAAGGGCCCTACAAAGGTAGACTTCACTGATGCTCATAAAGTTAAATAGCTCAGGATCAGTTTTCTCTTAGTATATTCCAGCTCTAGTTGCTGTCCCCATAATATGTGATTCAGAGGGTATCAAATTTGAGTGCGGTCTTAATCTGCTTTTGTTGGAGAAGTTTATGTCCTTATTTGCCCGAGTATAAGACAGATAGATAAATGGCAAGCAGTTCCATGAAAAAGCAAGGAAGAAATTAGACATGGGAACCACTGCAGAGGGAGCATGCCTTTTCTATATGTATGCAAGGCTAAGGGGAAGATTAAAATTACAAATTATAATACATGTGAAATAGGGAAGAAATTTAAGGGGAAGATGTATAAAAGACATAAAATTTTCACTTATAGCAGGCAAGTTTCTTTCTAAATCTTTCTTTGGAAAATATTTTTTATTCATATATATGTGTATACACACAGTTTGTAAAGGTGGGTGCAGATTCCAGAAAAGGTCATTGGATCTCCTGGAGCTGAAGCTACAAGTGGTCATGAGCTGCCCAGTGTGAGTGCTGGAAACCTAACTCTGGTCTTTTGGAAAAACAGCAAGCATTCTTAACCACTGTGGCATCACTCCAGCCCCTCAAATTTTTAAATAGACAAAAAAAATCAAAGGAGAATCAAGAACAAGATTTCACAGGAGGAATGATTGTGCTGCAAGTTTCAAAGGAAAGCAGTAAATTGCTGAATGATAACAAGAGTTTAGTGGGAAAATGAAATAATGTGCTGTTTCAGAAACTGAATTTTCTGAACTGAGTATCATAACTAGTACCAACTGATAGCTAATGGTTGAGGGCTTTGAATCTTCTAAACACCTGATAAATATGATTTATATAAATGTCACTAAAGAAAGAGTAATGTTTATAAATAAATTATGCAAGTAAGGTATGAATGGGAAAGCCACATGCCTCTAAAGATCATGTTTAACGAGAAAATATTAATATTAATAATAATAACCAACTATACCTTCTCTGTGTCAATGCCTTTTGACATGGACCACGTTGAAACAATATAATCCATGACTCGTTCACTAAGGCCTTTGGGGACCTGATAGAGTTTCAAGAAGTCTCGAACATTATTCAGCATCTCATGGTATCGGTTTGTGTTGGCATACATTTGCTGGAATATTGTAGTAACATTTCCAAAAATAGTTGCATAAAGAAGAGCTGAAAGAGAATAAATGATGAAAATAAGACAAACATCCCATGAAAAAAATTGACTAAATCAGTAAGTAACTTAGCAGAAATGTCTTGACAAATTCTTAGGGGTTAATTCATATTAAGCCTGACTAGACTACCTGCCACCTGGCGCACTCTCTAGAAATTATATGTCTGAATAGTAGTCATAAATCTATGATCATCACCACTCTAATAAACATGGCACTCCATGATGTTATAGTCTGTTATCAGTCTAGATTTCTTAGCTAGGTTAAAAAAAAACAACAACAACAAAAAACCACCTCAAATAGAGCAGACAGCAAACATGCTATATTGAAAGATAAATTACATCCATCGACCCCTAGCCCATCTCTCCTCCTAGCATGGACACAGGCCCATTTCTTCTCTTGGCACCCCAGACTTCTGAACTACCATCTTGGCCCAGAATCCCCACTGTTTCCTGATCCTTTGCACCCAGACCAAACCAATTCCTCAGTCTAGTCCCCTGGAGCCCTCAAAGCCTGTTCCCTCCCCCACCTCACATTTGCATACCTAAGAACACCCTTCATCCCTGGCCAGCACAACCCCCAACTTCCTGAGGCCAGCATCTTTCCTGGGTAAGTTCAACCATGCCAACTGTGCCTTGACTCCCACAACCTCATTCACCCTCCCAGCTCTCCCACCCCACCTTTCCTCGTACTGTGGGCATTGCCCAATTTCTTCTCTTGGAACCCCAGACCTCTGGACTACCCTCTTGGCCCAGAATCCCCACTGGTTCCTGACCCTTTGCACCCAGACCAACCCAATTCTTGCATCTAGTCCCCTAGAGCCCTCAAATCCTGTTCCCTTCCCCACCTCACCTTTGCATATCTGAGAACAGCCTTCATCCCCCAACCTGGAATCCTGAGACCATCCTCCTTCCCTGCTTGCTCTGAATTCCTGAGATTCAGTCAGGAAACTTTCCTTCCCTGACTGCTGAGAGTCCTGAATCCTACCTCTAACTAGCAATCCTCCCAAATTGTACTGTGCCTGCTGACTAGATGGATCCAGATCTTAGGAGAAAGGCTGAGAGCATTGATCCTCATCTGACTTGGGCCTCTGTGAGAACTCCTGATCAGCAGGGCAAAAGCTATCTGGCCCCTCCAACATAAAATCAAAAGAGAGCCTAGACCAACTAGCTTTTCATGCCCAACAAGTAAACCACAAAGATACATAAAGTTTACAAAAAGAAGTAGACCCAAACTCAACAAAGAAAGGCATGAGTCTCACACAAGAATCAGAAACTACAAAAGAAACCCACATTTCAAAGTCACAGCAAAAAATGGTGCTCAGATGCCTAGAAGCTCAGAAAGTAACCAACTGTGACTAGTAATAATCAAATATATAGATATTAGAAATGCATGCGCATCTTAGTGTCAATTGTATTAAAATGAATTTTTCTGTATGAAACTGTATTTTAATAATGAAATGGAGATCTTTTTTA
>NW_008353267.1:1495881-1501084 GCF_000622305.1 Nannospalax galili | reverse complement strand
CCCTAGAGATAACACAGGCCATGGAACCCAAAAGAACAATTATAAACATAATAAAAGAATTCAGTGAATTTAAAGAACACACAAAGAAATCAAAGAACTGAAGGAAGATTGGGATAAACTTCTGAATGAATTCAGAAAAGAGAAATATTGAAGAATACTCAGGCTGAAATGTAGAAGGAAGTGAAATACTCAATAAGCCAATTAGAAATGATAGGAGAAACTCTCACCAATAGGATGCATGAAATGGAAAACAGAGTATCAAGACTGGAAGATAAAATGTATGAACTAGACCACTCAAGCAAAGATTATGAAAAATATAAGAAATCACAAGAATGGAATATGCAGGAACTCTGTGACACCATAAAAAGACCAAACTTACACATCATAGGCATAGAGCAAGGAGAAGAATCTCAGGATAATGGTATGGACCAGATCTTCAACGGAATTGCAGAACAAAATTTTCCAAAATTAAAGAAAGACATGCTCATACAAATACAAGAAGCACATAGAGGGCTGAAGAGATGGCTCAGCAGTTGAGAACACTGACTGCTCTTGCAGAGGACCCGGGTTCAATTCCCAGCACACACATGGTGGCTAAGAACCATCCTCAACTCCAGTTCCAGGAGAATCTAAAGCCATCTTCTGACCTCCATGGTACTGCATGACATGGGTGCACTCACATACATGCAAGCAATACACTCATACCCATAAAATGAAAATAATGAATAAAAATATTTTTTAAAAAAGAAGCACATAGAACACCAAATAGGACCAGAAAGGAAACTTTCTGCACATTATAGTAAAAACATTAAATGTACAGAACAAAGAGAGAACACTGAAAGCTGCAAAAGAAAAACAAGTCACATATACAGGAAATCCCATCAGAAATACAGCTGACTTTTCAGTGCAAACTATGAAAGCCAAAAGAGTCTGGACCAGAGTACCCCCAGTTCTAAATGACCACAGATGCCAACTCAGATTACTTTACCCAGCCAAAATGTCTATTATAGTCAAAGGGGAAAGAAAAATCTTCCATGACATAAATAGGCTGAAAGAATTCATGTCCACAAAACCAGCCCATCAGAGAGTTCATGAAGCAATACAAAGAGCTGAGGAAAGGAACAACTTTATGCATAAGGAGTAACAGAAAGAAACTTAAAGAAGGTAAAACTGTGGAAACACATAGTTACACCAAGAAGGCAAACAGAAATCAAAATGATGGGAATAAATTCACATCTTTCATTAATAACTTTTGGACTTAACTCCCCAGTCAAAAGACACAGCCAATTTGAATGGATTAAGTAACAAAACCCATCTTTCTGTTGTCTGCAAGAAACCCATCTCACTTTCAAGGACAGGCACTACCTTAAGGTGAAAGAAAGGGAAAAAAGTATTCCAAGCAAATGATACTAAGAAAAAAGTAGGAGTTGCAATTCTAATATATGACAAAATAGACTTCAAATGAAAACTAATCAGAATAGCTAAAGAAGGCCACTTCATTCTGACCAAAGAAACAATTGACCAAGAATACATTACAATCATGAACATATATTCACCAAACTCTGGTGCACCCGACTTTGTAAAATCAGTACTACAGGACTTTAGACCCAGCTTAATCCCAACTCATTAATAGTAGGGGATTTTCAATACCCCATTGTCTCCATTAGATAGGTCAACAGGACAGACAATTAGCAGAGAGACATCTGAATTAAACAATATCATACATCAAACGTACTTAACAGTCACCTACCGAATATTCCACCCAAGCACTATTCAGCTATTCAGCATCCCATGGAACTTTCCCCAAAATTCGCCACACACTGGGGCACAAAACAAGTCTCAACAAATACAAAAAGATTGAAATAATTCCATGAATTCTATCAGAACACAATGCAATAATGCTTAAAATCAACACTGGATGAAACCCTAGTAACTACATGAACACATGGAGGTTAAACAACACACTCCTGAAAGATGAATGGGTCAAAGGAAAAATTAAAAAAGAAATAAAAGTATTCCTGGAACTAAAAGAAAAGGACAATACAACACAACAAAACCTCTGGCGCACATTGAAAGCAATCCTTACAGGGAAGTTTATAGCTCTAAGTACCTACACTAAAAAATCAGAAAGAACACAAATAAAATGACTTAACATAGCAACTCAAGACATTGAAAAACAACAACAAATGAAACCCAAACCCAGAATACAAGATGAAATAACAAAAACCAGAGCAGAAATTAATAAAATACAAACAAATTACAAAGAATCAATGAACCCAAAAGCTGGATCATTGAAGAGATCAAGATGGACAGACCCTTAGCCCAGTTAACCAAAAGAAAGAAAAAGCACCTCCAAATCAACAAATCCAGACATGAAAGGGGAAACATCACAACAGACACCAAAAAGATCCAGAATATTATAAGGAAATTCTTTAAAAACCTACACACTCCTAAATTTGAAAACCTAAAAGAAATGGACAGGTATCTAAAAGCATGGGAATCACCAAAACTAAACCAACAGCTCAAACAAACCCACAACACATAAGGAAATTGAAACTGAAATACAAAACTTCGCAACTAAAAAAAAAGCCCAAAACCAGATGTATTTACAGCAGATTTCTACCAGACATTTAAGGAAGATCTATATCCAATCCTACTGAATTTATTCAAAAAGATCAAACTGGGGGAAGAACTTCCAAATTCGTTCTATGAAGCCAGCATCACTCTAATACCAAAACCAGGTAAAGATAACAACCAAAAAAGAAAACTGTACACCCATATCCTTAATGAACAGAGATGCAAAAATTCTCAAAAAATACTTACAAACCGCATACACACACACATCAAAAAGATCATCCACCAGGATCAGGTTGGCTTCTGTCCAGAGATGCAGGGAAGGGAAGGTTCAATACACATGTCAATAAACATCATAAATCATATAAATGGACCCAAAGACAAAAACAACACAGTCATCTCAAGAGATGCAGAGGATTTTGACAAAATTCAACATCCATTTATGTTCAAACTCCTAGAGGGAATTGGACTGGAGGGAACACACCTCAACATAATTAAAATCATATATAACAAACCCACAGCCAACATCATTCTAAATGGAGAAAAACTGGAAGCATTCCCATTAAAATCAGGGAACCAGACAAGGCTGTCCACTATCTCCACTCCTTTTTAACATAGTGCTTGAAACTCTTGCAAGAGCAATAAGACAAGAGAAGGAAATTAGAGGAGTAATAATGAAAAAGAAAAGAAAAAATATCCCTTTTTGCAGATGATATGATATTATATCTAACAGATGCCAAAAATTCCATGAGAAATCTCCTAGTGGTTGACACTTTCAGTAAAGTGGCAGGTTACAAAACTAATTTACAAAAGTCTGTAGCCTTCTATATACCAATAACAAGCAATCAGAGAAAGAGTTCATTGAAACACTCCCTGTCCAATAGCCTCAAAAAGAAAAATAAAATATTTTGGAATAAACCTGACCAAAGACATTAAAAACCTCTACAAAGAAAATGACCATCCTACCAAGAGCCATTTATACATTCAATGAAATGCCAATCAAATTCCCCATGACACTCTTCACAGAATTGGAAAAAAAAAAATCCTAAGATTCATATGGAAGCACAAAAGACCTCGGATAGCTAAAGCAACCTGAGCACTAAGAGCAATGCTGGGGCGGGGGGGGGATTACTATATCAGATTTTAAACTATATTACAGAGCTATAGCCGTAAAAGCAACATGGTACTGGCACAAAAATAGACCTGTAGATCAATGGAACAAAATTGAAGACCCAAATACGTGTACATGCAATTTTAGCCACCTGATATTTGACAAAGGGGCCAAGAACATTCACTGGAGGAAAGACAGCATGTTCAGCAAATGGTGCTGTCAAAACTGGATCTCCATCTTAGAAGAATGAAACTAAACCCCTATTTTCACCATGTAAAAAAAAATAAACTCCAAATGGATCAAAGACCTCAATGTGAAGCCTGAAACTCTGAAGCTTTTAGAAGAAAACATTGGCAATAACTTACAAGATATAGGTGTAGGAAAGGATTTTCTAAACTGGGCATCAATTGCTCAAGAAATAAGGTCAAGAATCAACAAATAGGACACCATTAAACTAAAAACCTTCTGTACATCAAAAGAAGCAACCAAGGAAGGAAAGGGAAAACCCACAGAGTGGGTGAAAGTCTTCACCAGTGACACATCTGACAGTTTTAACATCTAGAATATATAAAGAACTCAAAAAACAAAGAATCAAGAAAGGAAGTATCCCAATTAAAAGATGGGCTAAGGAGCTGAACAGAGAGCTCTCAAAAGAAGAAATAAAGATGGCTAAGAAGCATCTTAAATGGTGTTGGTGCACTCACATACATGCAGGCAATACACTCATACACATAAAAATAATAAAATATTTTTAAAAGATGTTCAACCTCATTAGTAATTAGGGAAATGCAAATTAAAACCACTTTAAGTTTTCTTCTTACCCCAGTCAGTCTGACTAAGATCAAGAGAACAAATTATATCAATTGTTGGAGAGGATGCAGGGAAAGGGGAATGCTCATCTACTGCTGGTGGGATTGCAAGAAAGAACTCATCCTATTGCAGAAAAGCCTGTACATCCATGTTTGTTGTGTTCTTTTCACAATAGCTAAAAGATGAAAGCAACCTAAGGGTCCTTCAGCTGATGAGTGGGTAATGAAAATGTGGTTCATTTATACAATGGAGTTTTACTCCACAGTAAAGAAAGATAAAATCATGAAATTTGCAGGTAAATGGATGGAACTAGAAACTGTTATAACTAAGTGAAATAACACAGACTCAGAAAAACAAACGACATTTTTTTCTCCCTCATATATGGATCCTAGCACCAAATCCTTATGAGTATGTATCCAGACATAACTACAGGAACCAGGATAATGGAAAGGAATCAGGGAGATAAAGAAAAGAAATAACCTGAGAGAGAACAGTAGGAGGCAGGTGTTACTAAGGGAGACATGGATAAAAATGGGGTTATTTAAATGGGACAGTGAACAGAGGGTTACGTGGGGATAAAGGGAAAGAAGGAGCTCAAGAGAGGTAGGACCATAGGGGAAGGGTATTAGTAAGGGAGAAATGTGAAAAATGGGAGCACTTTAAATGGGGAAACCATGGTGGAAGGGTGAGACAATGCTAGAGATAAAC
>NW_008353267.1:1462208-1495535 GCF_000622305.1 Nannospalax galili | reverse complement strand
TCAGGGAGGCCATGGAGACCCCACCAGATGAACTTGAACCAGTGTCCAGTCCACAGTGAGGAGGGTCAACAATAGAGGAAACATTTCTTCCATGCTTCCAAGTGAAGCCAGCCACAGTTGAGCATAACCTTTGACTTATCTTCACATAGATGGAACTGGTAAAAGAAAGGAGCCATGGGCTCCTCCCAAACCCATGTGACCCCTAAGGAATAGATCCTCAAACAACCTTAAGAGTAAAAGTAAATTGATTAATTAGGGACAACTCTATGGTCCTAAACACCCAAAAAAGGAAAGTATAACCAAAGATTAAAATGATCAGTATATTTCTTTAAGAGGCTATGTGTATAGCTAAAGGCTACATAACAAGAAACAATGCCAGACAGGAGATACCTTCCTTTGAGTTGTTGGCCAGGGTGGCCCAAGAGACTCCCAGAGTGTGACCCAGCATAGAACTGGGAAAATGAACAGCAGACTCCAATCTCATCTAAAGGAATTTTGGCAACTGATTGCTGTTAGATGAGGAAGAGCTGATCTTCCTAAAACAAGGGACTCTAAATAGGCTGACTAGACTCAGCAAATGGACTTTCACTGGTGAATGGCTTGGGGCGCTGACAACACAGTGGACAGTAATAGAGATAACAGAGTATATGGGCTCCAGTGGTGGTGGGGGGTAAACTATGAGACGGTGCCATTTGGGATAGGGGTATAAAGATGAATAAGATCATTTGGGATGTTCTGTATGAAATACACAAAAATAAATAATAAATAAATAAATAGAATTACTTCCATCCATACATTCACACAGAGAAAAGCTCTCCACAAATAGTGATTTCAGAAACTGAAAGTCCAAAGCACCTTAGGAAGGGCCTGGGTTTTTAAGGGTTTTAGTTCTTAGTGACCTCCTCTCCCCTAATTTTGGACTGGTCCACTACAACAAAGAAGAGAAGGCAGATACTCGACAGTTCCCAGGTGAGATATGTCCAAGGCTAAGTGACTCTTAAGCAGGTCAGTTGAGAGGGCGCTGTTGGAGTTGAAAACAAGGCCTTCCTGCTGGAGAGTGCAAAAAGAAACAAGAAGGGTGCCATCTTTATTACACCTCAGTGACCCTGTTTGCTTATCAGGGATTTAGTCCCTTACAGTAAGAGTAGCTAAAATACTTCATATGGAATTAAATGATTTAACATTATACTTTGAAAGAAATTCTACTCTTATTTCATTTGTTTAGTGTTATCATTTTTGTGTGTTTGTGCTTGTGCGCATATGTGTGTGTTTGTATACTGCATGCAGTGTGCATGTAGCAGCGTGCATGTGGAGGGCAGAGGACACGTGCCATCAACTCTCATCTTTCACCTTTATATGGGTTCCAGGAATGGGACTCAGGTTGCCAGGCTTGTCAGCAAGCACCTTTACCCACCGAGCCATCTCACTGGGCACCAAAAATTCTAGCTTTAAGATTAAAGTTTTCCTCCATCCCTTCCCTCTTGAGGAAAAGCCTAATCAACCTAAAATTTACCAGAGATTGATGATCTCATTTAGAAATGCACACTCCTCACAGCTTACTCCTTCCAGCTTTTTGGATGCTTCTTTGATTATAAATATTTTTGACAGACCATCAGAAATATAGGGAATGGAAACAAATTAAAGTTTTCTATTTTTAGAACTTTGTGCAGATAAGAAGGAATGAAATTAAAAGCTGAAATAAAACTTTGAAAGTGACTGGAGTTATTAACCTCGTGTCAGTATTATGAAGAGTGGAAAAGTTTTGATCCCATCATTGTGAGAGTAAATACAGCTTGTGATCACTGTGATGTATCTACAGGGGACTCTGGACTGGAATGACCATTGCGCACTTCTGAACCTGGCCTATAGGAACTCTCTTCTCTCTGAATCTGGTCATGCTACTAATATTGACCTGTTGTGGGGAAATGTTTTTAGTCATTGAGCTCAGCATAAACTGCACAAACATGCATCCCATGTCACACGCTCTCCTCACTTCCTCATGAGCAGGAAACACGGCTGAAAAGGGGCAGCACTTCACCTACTTTCAAGCTCAGTAAACAGGGTACTCAGCCACCACAGGAGTTCTGTGAGCCTTTCATAAACAAGCACTATCTGCAGTGATCATTTCCAGCCTTCATCTTCCAAGCATTTGAAAAATCACTCCTTGAAACACTATACACTGCTTCACTTTGGAGTTTCATCAGTCAAATCCTGTTGGGTGATAACGGTATAAAATCAAGCCAGTGAAACAACCGAAGATCTTTTCTATATTGTTTGGGGAAAGTCATTTGTTCCTCTAAAAGCACTTGTTCTCTGAGCGTAACACATTTCTTTTCAATGCATATTTTTATTGAATTTTGTGCATTTCATACATCTTAATCATATTTAGACACCCCCCCCAATCTTCAACCCACCCACAGGATTTCATGCACTCTGTCATATATGTTAAGGTCAATCAATTCAAGTTTGTGTACCCAGATGTCCCTCGGTGTGCGTTCATCCACTGGAGTTTTTTCAGTCTATCTAATATCACTCCCTTAAAGATCAACTCTCCCTCACCTAGCACATTTTGACGTCACAATAGAAAGCTATCATTTTATAAACATCTAAGTAGTTACTTGTTATGCTGTCATTTAAAGATTTGAAAACCAGATCGAGACGATTTTTAAATAGATGTCATTTAATTCAAATTTGGTAGAAATTTCTAATTTTCTCAACTGAGTCTTTACATTTTTGAATAGTCATAGTTAAAAACAACATTCTGCAAATGGAAGCAATCACAGTCATAACATCCCCATTTCCATTTCATCACTATTGCTCTTAAGAAAAGCAGAAACAATATGAACAAATTAATGATAGAAGAATTATCAAAAATATGTGATCCTATGTTTTCAGAAAAAGAAATAAGGAGAATGTATGTTTTTTAAAATAATGAATATTTGAGGCATGAATGAGCTAGTGCTCTAATCACATTCTGTAATAGTGCCCGGTTATTATAAATTGTCAGTCAATTTCACAGGACTACCTATCATCTAGATGAGTTTAATCAGATCGGCTTCCTAAGATGATTGCAATAGACTGTATTTGCTAAACGTCTAGTTCCACACAGAGGCAGAGCAAGGTGACAGGGAAGTGATGTCTCCCACAGAAGCATTAAGTTGAGCAGATTTTCACACCTTTGCCAAGAGCTAAGGAAACCAGTCAAGAGATCACAGTGCTTGGGTTTAGCCTACTAACAAAAGAAGCCTGGCAGAATGCAGAAAACAGTGAGGTTTCCAAAATACCCGCCCCTGCCAAAACCTGGCAGCACTGAGGGACTCCTGCTGACCGGAGGAGGGAAGTAAGTTTAGACTTTAGATTCAGAACCTAGTGCTGGGACTACCAAGGTAAAACCAATTCCTTCAGAGAGCCAGGGCTCCAATCCAAGACCAGTGTCCACAGACAGGGCATCGAGACCCATGCCAGCATGACAGCCAGAGGACTGCCCCCACTTCAGCCTCCCCCCAGCCAACCTTGGACAGTGCAGAGAAATACTGTACCTATTGCAAAGTACAGAGGGATGAAAAACACAGGACTTTGCCCTGGAATTCTGCCCACCTTGTGAAACCCATCACTGTCTTATCAGATCCTAAGAGTCTCTAAACCAAGGGCAATGCCCAAAGATAGGACCTCTAGACCTATTCTGATGCTAATCAGAGAATCGTGAGGCCTCAGTAGAACACATCTCTATTATGAACATTATGTCTCGGTAACTGCAGTGGCTGCAAACCAGGAACAGGCAGGCCACAGTCGCATGGGCCTAGATCATACACTACACTGAAATTGATCTGGTAGGCTTTGGGCTGTGGCTGCAACAGTGCAAAAGCACTGATGACTCATGGGAGCTTATGACCAGATCCCCCACCATGAGGTCCAGAAGGAGACAGAATCCTGAGGCTTCTGACCAGAGATCAGTAACTGTAGATGAGGTAACCCTAAACAGAGACTTACATGAACAACTGCCCTGCTATTAGCAGCCCTCCAGTTCATCCTGAACCACCTGCCAATGGGGTATTTATAATAAACTGGGGCCTAGGGCATCCTGTAGTGCTGAAACGGTGGGAATGTTCCAGCTGCAGACTTGTGCACATCTGAATTTAGGATTCCATCCACTGCTGAAACAGGCTCAGCGAAAACAAGCAGCCTTCTCAGAATTCCTAAGACAGGAAAAACAAAGCCTCATACCCTTCAACTACAACCATACTGAATGGACCAAATGAAGTGCCAATAACTTACCATAAAATAATCCATGTACTCAAAGAATTTTTAAGTTTTTATGTAAATTGAACTTCAAGAAAATACAGAGAAACAGCTCCGTATGTTTTTAGACAAACTTAGGAAAAAGATTGAAGTAATTTGAAAAGAATATTAGTCCTTGAGCTGAAAGTACACACATTGAAATGAAAACTCACAATAGAATTCATCAATTCATTTAAGAGGAGAAGTAATTGGTAAGTACAACAGGCAAGTGGAAAACGTGGTCAAAGGAGAGAAAAGAAGAAATAATGAAGAAAGTTCACAGAAACGTTGGGACAGTATTAAAAATACTTGGGTTCATAGGGTACAAGAGACTCTGCAGATTGTTGCAGAGGGAAAAATGCACTCAAGAGATGACAGAAGAGTTCCAAATCTAAGATATATTAAAATGCAAACACAGGAAGAAGGCCAAAGTCACCATAATTGGCTCTATGGGTCACTAAGATTGATTCAATTCCAATTATCTTCCAAATCATACTATCATGAAGTTCTTAGAGGTTAAATTCAGAGAGGTTATTGGGACAGCAAGAAAGCAACACACACACACACACACACACACACACACACACACACACACACAGTGTTCCAATCGCCTGTTCTCAGCAGAAAACCTATAGCCCAGAAGGTTGTAGAATGATTTTGTCACATGGTAGAGGAAACTACCAGTAAAGAATACTATAGTCAACAATGTTATCATTCCAAAATAAATGAGAGATAGACATCCTCAGACAAACAAAAGCTGACAACATTTACCATCATCTTACTGTTATACCAAAAAATGCTAGTATTCTTTAAATTGAAAGAAAGATGCTAACCAGCAGGAAAATATTAGAATGTATAAACTCACTTTACATGTAACTATACAAATAAACTCAGACTGTTCTAACATCGTAAACATGATACATAAACTATTTATATCTAGCATATAAACTAAAATCAGAACAACTAAAAATAAAAATTACATTAGTATTTTTGTATATTTTTATTGAATTTTTGTGTATTTAACAACATCTTAATCAAGTTTATACCCCCTTCCCCATTGGCACCCTCACATAGCCCCCCACAACCACTGGATTTCACACATTCTAGACCCCAGTGGATTAACTTGTACTGAGGGACATCAGGGGCCACTTACTTGACTTGCTAGGCCTTAACATAAATGACAGAATGCATGAAAACTACATTAGTATTTTAAGATAGGCAATAGAGAAAGATGTAAAAGAGAAACTCGAGCTGGGCATGGTGATGCACACCTTTAATTCCAGCAATTAGAGGAAAAGGCAGGTGGATCTTTGTGAGATTAAAGCCAGCCTGGTCTGCACAGTGAGTCCCAGCCCAACTGTGGCTATAAGGAAAGCCTGTTTCAAAAGGAAAAAAAACTGTGTCAAATATTAGATTGCTGAAATTCTATATACTCATGTTTGAGTCTTTAATTATGTGCCATTGATCTATGTGTCTATTTTTTTTGTCAGTACCATGCTGTTTTTATGACTATGGCTCTGTAATATAGTTTGAAATCTGGTATAGTAATCTCCCATCCCCAGTATTGCTCTTTGTGTTCAAGAGAGGGTGGAAAGATTGTAAGAGACAGGAAGGAAGTGCATGACCATATGGAAGTAGAATCCTACTGGCTCCTGGGACCTTGCTCATATGAACCTACAGCAATGGTGTTATCATGCACAAGACCCATGCAAACTTGATCAGACAAAAACCCAGCACAGAACTGTGGAAATGGGCAGCAGGCCCCCAATCTTAGTCAAAGAATTATTGGCAGCTGATTACTGCTGCATGAGAAGAGCTGATCTTTTTAAAAGGAGAGACTCTAGATAGATTGACTAGACCTCAGTGAATAAAGTTACACTGAGGGACGTCTGTGTACACTAACTTGACATGATAGACCTTGACAGAATGTATGAATTCCAGTGTGGGGGGGCTATGGTGCCAGTGGGGAAGGGGTTATAAAGACCATTAAGATGTTCTGTGTGAAATGCACAAAAATTCAATAAAAATTTACAAAACAAAGCAGAAAAAACAGGACATCAAAACTTCAAAATGTGGGTATGAATGTATACAAATGTAGTGGGATTTTTCTCTCTTCTCTTCTCCCTCTCTCTTCTATCATTTCTTGGCCTATCTTTATGATAAATATTTAAATTACTGTAATTTCAAAATGGCTCATTTTAATCCAAAGTTTTTTGTAAGTCTCATGGTAACCACAAAGCAAAATCCATAGTAGACAGACCAATAATAATAAACAAGGAATCAAAACATTAATAGAAAAAAGAATCACTCCACCACTGTAGAGTGGGCCATAAGACAAGGAGAAAGAAACCAAAAATAAAATAAGAACTAGCATCAAAATTAAAGAAGCACAATAGCACTTAGCAATAATTACATTAAATGTAAATGAATTAAATTCTCTAAATGAGACAAGTGAAGTGACTGAATGGGGAAGCAAACAATACTCAACTGTGTGCTGCATCTTTTTAGCTCATTAAATGTCTTCCCCTTATATGGTAATTTCCTCTTCTTATTAAAGTCTCTGTTCAAAATTCAACTCATTTTATTGCTCCTCCCTGACCACACTGGCTGAACATATCCTTCTTCCAGTGTTCCCCAGACTCCCTCACTAAGAGCTTGTTTTCATTTATCTATGTTTTAACTTACATTGCATACGTATTTGTTTGTTGATTCTTCATCCTCCATATTAGGAATGTAAATTCTACAAGGTATATGTGGGACTTTTCCTTTATGTGAATTACTGTATTTCCCCCAAAGACAAGAGTTTCTGGGACAGTAGGTGTTCAAATATTTTTCTAGTAAACCCTATGCCAGAACCAAGAAACAATTTTCCCAAAACATTTTTCTTTCACATTAAAAATACTTTATTGGTGATGCAACAATGTACAAGGACTACATATTACTGAGGCAAGTATTGGAATGAAATACTTAGAAAGTAAAGGTATATATACCATGATCATAGTAAGAGCAAATACATTACTATCAATCATCACTATACATACATTACATACATGTATCAAATATCAATATTCACGATGGAGCGGGTCAATTTTGTAGAGATCTGTTACAGTATTTTACTCTTTGAATGGAGATACAGTACAGTCAGCTCACATAACCTCACTAGTAGTAACAAGGATGATGTATGACAATTTCAGAAACCTCTTTTTATATGACCTTTTCAGTCTTTCAGACTTAATGCAACTGCTAATTTTGCAAGCTTTCCATATTTATAGTTTTAGTAATCTTGGCACACACAACAGTAAATGTCTCATTTTAAGTCTAATGCTTTTATTTATCCTGCACAAAGAGATTACTATGAAGACAATTATGAACAATTAAAGATGGTGACAAATATTCTGACACCCCTGTAATTGAAGGATAAAGTCTATCCCCCTTCCCCTTAAATCTAGGCATGTTTTAATGAAATATGATTGTGCACCAATATCTAGGCTGAAAGCTTGAGAAACTAGGAAGTTCTGATTTCTCATTACTCAAAGACCTTCTCTAAGAATTTAATTCCCATATTGTAAGGAAGTCCAAGTGTTCTAGTTATGTGTTAATGGAGAGGAATAAAGGCCTTTACCACTAGCCTTGACTGAACATTCACCTAAGTATTGACCTTGGACTAAGTAATTTAAAATATTGAGATGTGCATACACTTCTTTCAACCTTTAGGATTATGTTCAACCATCAATCCTATTTATATTCATGATATATAATGATGATATTTAGGATTCAAAAGGTAACATTCCATCAGTCTGTGGTTGTATGTGCAGCACACAGTCCAACAGTATCACCTTGCCAATTTGACCAAGCCAATTAAAGGATAAGTTTTCCAGGCCCATTCAAGTCATTCCAGCTAATACTAAGTAAAGTAGAATTAATTCATGCCTTTCTTAGCCTGGCATAAGTTGCATATTCATGGCATAATAAATCATAGTTATTTTTTAAAAGCCACTAACTTTCATTAGTTATGTAACTAAAATAATTTAAACTATAATAAAGGAGAGTGATTCTAAATTGGGGAGGACCTGAGACAGGAGGGTGGAGGGCCTCTTATGCTGTATCACAGTCCCCATGTATATTTTGAAAAAAAAAAACTTTTCTGTATTTAATGTAGATTTATGCTCTAAAATCAAAAACACATATTCCTCTTAAAAAGCCATTAGTGAAAGCTTAATGATTTCAAAAACAGGCATAGTTAAAAAATTGAATATTGAGCAGTTGTGTCAACCATTATAAACAAATCTTTAGTGAATATAAATTACTTTTATCTGAATCATATTACACAGTGAAATGTTTAATATCACTTTAAGATAACTATTCATTGATTATTTTCTGAAACAGAAAACCATTATGTGAAATTTCTGAGCTTCATTTGTATAGCTATAAAATGATAGTACCTTAATCAGTACAGTTTTTGTGATGCTGAAAAGGCATAACATACTAAATGTGCTGCTGAGGGCTAGGTGTACGCAACTCTTACATGCTGGCTTACTCCTTTGTGGTAGTCAGTACTTATTGGAAAGTCTCACCTGAGTCTCATATCTCTAGACATTAAGTTTTGGCTTGATACTGATGCTCCCCAAGTTGGCATTCATTTACATTGCTTTTTTTTTTTTACCATGATGCTTGTAATGTTTTGTAGACATGTAGAGTTTAGCACATAAAGAAAATGAAGGCTAAAATATGGATTTTACTGGTATCTTATATAGCATTTATTTTTATTGCTTATAGAATCATATACAATCATTATTTCAGACACTTGTTCATTTCTTGTCAGATATTCATAAACTATGAAATAAAAAAAATCTATACCAAGAAAAATATTGAACACTAAATATTGCTAATATAACTAATAATAAATATCAGTATTCACTCAACAACTGTTGAATTCTGTGTGTTTTATGCATACAATACCGACTGTATGCTGATCACTACACTAGCCACAATGCTCAAAAAACAAGACAGACATAATCTGCATCCTCAAGTAGTATGCCCAATTTTCTATAGTTAAATATTAACCTTTAATTATCCCATATCGCTTTCTTTTAAGGAAGGTTAAACTTTCCCATAATATAGTTTACAAAAATCCTCAAACAAATTTATGACCATTCTAAGTACATAAACTAACTTTGAGAAATCTATATTTAACTAATTAACTGGAACAACCTCTGCTCATGAGTAGCATGATAGCAGATGAAGCAGTGATTTGGGGAGGGCTCCGAATAAATTCTGTTCTGCCTTCATTTCATTTTGTTTGTTCTTTAGGTCAAGTTGTGCCCACATATCTCCTTATTAACAATTTCTCCTTTACAGACTTCTTGGTGCCTATTCATAATGAAGAATCTCATTTTCCCAATTACCTTCTGTATATAGAATATTATTAGCTTTAGACAGACCAGAAAAAAAATATTGACATTGAGATGCATTTCTTGTAATCCTGAGAGCCACACAAGTAGTTCAATCACCATTTGCTTTCTAGTATATTTACAAAGCCCACCTTTAATGATGGTATTTAAGATGAGGAAAAGAGGTCCATCAATTTTTGATTATCTGTGAAGCATGCAGCTCATTAGAACATTTGAAATGTGTCCAGATGATATGAAGGTTGAGAAGTTGATCACCAGAAACTCCTAGTATCAGAGTCTCTTTCTTGCCTCTTTTTGAATGGTTCCTGTTTTCCCTGGATTCCTTTTTGCAATGAGCCATTTTATAGGATTCCTCCAGGCATCCACATAAGAGCTAGGCACCTTCTTTCTCTAGTCTTCATTTAATCCATGCTCAAATCCACTAGGTATCTGCACTATGCCAATTATCTTTCAGAGATGAATCCCATTAAATACTTTATGTTAAGTGCTGAATGTTGAAAATGAATACATTATTCCTCTCAGAGATACTGGAATTTTGAAAGAGAAATCCAGTGATGTAACACAACGGCTGATTGGAAAACTATTCAGATTAACTGACAACTAATTGAGGGAAGTTGAGACAGAAAGGGGCCTTTTTTTTTTATAATATCAAACTTTAGCATAATGTTGGAGAGATTTCCCTAGCCTAGAGTTCATCTTGTGATTATCAAAACAACTGATTTTACCAAAACAGTCTCAACAATTGCTTATTGATGATCTCTGTCCTAGTATGCTTCTCTATTACTGTGATAAAAACACTGACCAAAACCGAACTGGGGAGGAAAGATCACAGTTCATCACTGAGGGAAGTCAAGGCAGGAACTCAGGGCAGGAACCCCGAGGCAGGAGCTGAAGCACAGACCATAGAGAAACAGGGAAGCAAACAGGCTTGCTTCCCTGGCCCCAGCTCAGCTTTCTTATACAACACAGGACCACCTGCTGAGGGGTGGCAATGCTGACAGTGAACTGGGTCCTCCCACAGCATTCAACTATCAAGAAAATGCCCCACAGACATGGCCATAGGTCAAGCCAATGGAGAAAATTCCTCAATTGAGAGTCTCCCCACCCAGGTGTGTCAAGTTGACAACTATAACTATTCAGCACAATCACTGACGTTGATATAGATCATAAAGATTAATTTTAGGAAGATAATCACAAACCTACATTCATCATTCACTAATTTTATATTAAATATGAAAGGGAGAGTGAGAAGGAAAAGAATGGAAAAAATGTAAAAATATTTTTAGCTCAAAAAATTCTAAGAAATTAAAGAAAGACAGACTATCAAGATAGCTTAATTTCTACCCTTCTGTGCTATTTCTCTCGTTTGTGCCAAGTAAATTCATTTTCTGTATTCTTTCTAGTCTAAAGTAATTCACTTAGATGTCTAATAAAATTAGTGTATCTCAATTGCTTGTACAGGTATAGTCTTTTATAATGTTGACAAAAACAAGCTGGATAATATGGAACAGTGCCTCTGAAATAAGTATAACAGTAACAGATGCTCAGTTAATACTGGTCTCATCATTTCAGATCCATACTGTATGGATTGCATACACAATAGTTCCCAGATGTGTCAAATGTCAGACAGAGAGAAATAGACATTAAAATTACATGTTATTGGGATAATGGGAGAGGGGTACAAACGTTAAAGTTTTTGATTTACAAGCATGAGGATCTGAATTTACTTCCATAACCCACATAAAAATGCTGCACATCACGGCCCATGCTTGTAATCCAAGTTCCAGGAAAGTAGATGCAGGGGGATCCCTGGAGCTCTCTGGTCAGCTGGAGTTCTAGCCCAGTGAAATACTCTTCTCTCAAAAGAGGTGGATGGTATTCCTGAGACCTACACTAGAGTTTGTCCTCTGACCTCCATGCATGTGCACACACATGTACATGTACATTTACCTATATGTACACATGCATCCACAGAAATGCTCATTCACACATGTACCCCCCAAAATTACATTTTATCCTTAGAAACCTCTAGTTTTTTCTTAATGCCAGATTCTTTCCACCACACCTCTCTTTTGTACACCTCTCTCCACCTGAGTTTTTCACACAGCATCAGCTCCACTGCTCAGTACATCACACCCATATTTGTGTTAGTTGGTGTAGATGCCCCCTAGTACAAGGGCTACCCTGGAAATACTCTGAAGGAGCACCGTCATAGGCACCAACCCATTATTTCAAGCAAGCACCCTGCTCTCTGTGTCTATATTGGACACTAGTCTTCCTTCTCAGGAATTCTAAATCCAGTTTGGAAAGAGGTGGAGGAAGAAAAAGCTTAAGGAGATTTTGAAAAAGTGCCTAGTGGGAAACTGTCAACGCTCAGTCAGAGGAAGGCTTCCACAAGGAAAAGAAGAGATTTCCATTTTGACCTGATGTTTTCAAAAATTACAATTACCAAGAAAGATTAAAACTTCAGCTGAATAGAATAGCTAAAGAAAAATAAAATAGACTTGTATCAAGTGATGCAGAACTGGGCAAGGGTCAGCACAACATATCACTTTGTACTCTCGGAGAGTAGAGCACCAGCTTGGAAAACACAACATGACTGACATTTTCCTTTGTAACTGAGGGTGTTGTATTTGATTTGAGTTATCTAAAATGTGTTGTTTTTATATACTCAAGGAATAACTCCAACTATAACATATTTCACAAGTTGTGCAGCTGATGACACGTTTTGAATTTTCTGTTTAGCTGTACTTTTTTCCTTTGCATGTACAGTGCAATTAATTATAGTTTGAAGATTGGCAATAGTCTCACAGGATCTTTCAGAATACCTCCAAATTCTCAGATTGAACCTTATTTTTTACATCTCTAAGATAAAAATGAAAGTAAAATGCTGATATTTCAGACACTAAGCAATCCGATAATTTGATTCCTATTTCTTTCAAATTATAAAATGCAAAGAATACTGGCTTTAAGTCTAGCTTTATCACCTATAGAAGGAAAAAAGAATGAAAACCAGAGTGAAAAAAACTTCACGACAGTTGAAAGGAGAATTTCTTCTGCTCTGACCGCTTCCTAATTATTTCATATTAAGAACAGATTTGAATTACCCATGAATGTTTGCTTTGAACTAATGACACCACCAATCCATTTTGTTAACCATTAGCCTGAATATAAAATTTAACAATTAATTGAGAATATAATTATCTTTTATTGATATATCAAGTTGGTGTTACTATTATTCTTATTTCAATATACAGTCATTAATATAATGAAGCAATAATGAAATATCGTTTTGCCAACACCACATGTATAGATGATCCAAGGTCTAATGACTGGTATGGTCCTGCCATATATCACTGTGGAACAGCCAGAAACTTCTTGTATCCTCAAGAAATACCACACCATATCTTTTTGCTGGCCCTCATTTTTGGCTTCCTGATCTCTGTTTGCACAGTTCCTTTTTGGTGAATATCAAAACATAACCACAAATGTTTCCTATCTCAATGTGCACATCCTTCAGCAAGATATCACTGCTTGAATCTCCACTGGGTTTATGACTTTCTTTGACTAACAGATTGTATTAGGTGATAGGCAACTTCCAGACCTCCACTTTAAGAATACTTGCAGCTTGAGTCATCATTCTTTTGGAGTGCAGCCTTGAGACCACCAACCTTAAAGAAATCTGGCTTGTCTTCCAGTTCTCTCTATGTTGTCACAAATGACAAATTCTCATCCTTTTTAGGGCAGAATAGTATATATAGTATCATATATATGATACAGTATATGCACATATGAAACAAACACAACATAATGTTAACATCATAGGGAAAGAGAAAAGAAAATATTTACTAACTATATATCTGACAGTGGTTAACATTCAGAAAACATAAGGATCTCACACACTTAACAATAAAAATCTCAAATAATCCAATTGAAAAATGGGCAAAGTACCAAACAGACATTTCTTTGAAAAAAATAATAAGAAGACATCTAAATGGCCAACAAGAGCATGAAGAATTTGTCAACAGCATCGGTCATCAGGGGCATGCAAAAAAAAAAAAAAATCACAGGGAAATAACAACTCCACTTACAATGACTCTTAGCAAAAAGACAAAAGGGAAGTGTTGCTGGGGCTGTGGGAGAGACTCTTTCCTATGTTTGTATGCTTGTATGCTTCCCACTGTTGGTGGGAATGAAAATGGAGCCAGCTATTATAAAACTATGAAGAGCTCACCTATAAAGGTATGATTTACATTTTAACTCTGTTATGTGTTTAGCATATATTACTGTCAACATAATGAAGTTCATGAGGACAAGTACTTTTGAAGCTCTCTACTGATAGTATACTTCTGTAGATACAACTTCAGGGTATACAAAAAGGGAAGAGCTTAATTAAACATAAAATATTTTCCTTATGTAGAAAAGTAAACAGCAAGTACACAAGAAAACATACAAATTCAAAGACTAGACCATCATTAAAATATACTGACTTGTCATAAAAAGAAATGGAAGGCAAAAACCCCATCCATCCTGGATCATCTTGCAGAAGGACAAATGAATCAATGATCAACCAGACTAAACCATGACCAGGACTGTTAACTCTATACACCTCTTGCTCCCCTGCCCCAATTATTTCTTTAATTCTGAGGAGCAAGTCAGTACACTGAATTCAGACTTGGGGTCTGTTACTGAATACATGTATTTGTTCCTATTCCCAATTAAATCTCTGCTTTTCACCCAAAAAAAGGGATAATATCACAAAGGCTATGACTAACATGAAAATGATCTCCTAATCTATTAAAAGAATATTAGGATCTGAGGACACATCAGTTGGTGAATCTTGGTAGTTTATGAAATATAACTATAATTCTTTTTCTAATAGAATATATCAATATTTCTTCTATATTAAAAGAGATACCTGAACCACATAAAGATTTAAAGGTTAAATGGGGATGTTATTTTGGCTCAACTATTTCATTTCTTGGATAATTTATTATGACATTATGAAATGAGCACACAAAAATGTTCACTAGAGGGCAGATGAATACGGTCAAAATACATTGTATAAATGTATAGAATTTTCAAAAATTAAATGAAATATATTAAAAACAAATGTTGTATCTGGACACTACTGTACATATATAAAAGATTTTAATAATAAAATCTTTTGAACTGGTGGACGTGTTCACTAAGATGGAAAAAAGCAAAATGTTGCAAAATAAATATTGGATTATACAAAAGAGTCCACAGTAAGGCAACTGAAAATTAGACAGTTGTTTGCCCCTACTAGACACCATAGGCTAGCAAAGTAAAGCCAATGCCAGGGTCTTTTACTTTTCTCAAAGCTGTTGTCCAGGAGTTCCATAGCTCATAAAATAATGCAGCATTGTCCCTGCTCATGGTTACTGGCCAGAACTTGATGGTAAGACCCTATTTCTAAAGATACTGCATAGATGAGCCATGGAAAAAAAAAACAAGAAGAAATCAACCTGGTACTGACTTCAAAGCTTCATATCAACTGGCTAATTTTCACAGTGCAGGAAGGTGCTATGCATGTTGTTGGAAGGGAAAATTAATCACTAATCTTACCCAGCTGTGAATCCTGCATGCTTCAACTATAAGCAGGACACAACCTCTGGTGCAATACTGGCACAAATATTATGGAAGTAACCAATCACTTTCTAATTGGATTCATGGTCTGCTTCATAAGATGAAGCTCATACTTGACATTGATATCAGGCCTAGAAACACATGATTAGATGGGTCACAGGCCATAGTGGAGAATCTAATACTATCATTCTGCTAAATAGATATAGTATTAAAATGATTCCTAATGACTTTTTGTTATATCTATAGATTAGTGCATTTCTCAGCTCTCACCAGAGAAGCTTCCTTATGCAGCAGATTGTGATTAACACAGAAACCCACAATTGACCAATGTGCAGAGAATAAAAGACTACAGATTGATTATCCCTGATTAGACACCTATATCAAACTTCTGCTTCCCATGGCTCAGGGATCATTGCAGAATAGGTGGCAAAAAGATTGTAAGAGCTACAGGTGGCAGATAATCACACGGAAACAGAGTTTTCCAATAGTTACTCATATGAACCCACAGCAATGGTGACAGCACACAAGTGACATAAGCTCAAGCCAGACAAAATCCCATATGTAGGGAAGTGGATAAGAAATTCTAACTCTAGTTGAGGAACTATTGGAAAATGATGGCTTTGTGAAGAGGATAGTCAGCTCCTTTTAAGGGATATGACTGTTGGCTGTTGGTAGGTTAACCAAGCTCCAGTGGATGGACCCACAGTAAAGGACATTTGGGGACACAAATTAAACTATATACTTCTCATATAAATTTGTGTATATACATATGTATGACATATATATTAAATTGGGTGCAATGTAGTAAGAGGGTACAGATAAGGGATAGGATATAACTATGATCAAGATAAATAAATTTTCAAAAATTCCATTAAAAAGTAAAAACGAACAAAAAAATGACAGCAGTGAAAATGGTAATGTGGACAATCCAGGCTTACATATAGAGCAGTTAATAGAAAATTTGTGTTTAGAAAATGTTGCTCTTTTGAACTGCACCTCTCATGCACATCTCTAAACACGTGTTGAAGAGTAGTTTATGGATATACACTGAACAGTGAAGACAAGGACAGTGGTAAGACTTCTAATCATTGTTAACATTCAGGCAGTTTTTTCTTTGGGTAGGAATTTATGGTGTTTTTCTTTTAAAGAAGTTAAAAGTTTTTAAAACTTGAGAAATTTGAGTTACCTGATTATTATAACAAATATGCACCATTTCATAAATAAATTATAGAGAGAAGCTATAGGTATCATTAAAGAGCAGTGAGATGGGTTCTGGGTAATCTTCACCGAGGAGTACTTAAGAAACCTGAAGGCTATAATAGTGACAGCAAACCATTAGGCTAGTTTACTGTGATCTCTATGCACAGGATCTCTGGAAATCCATGTGACCATCCTCAAGTCACTATTTTATTCTCGTTTTAAATGTAGAGGAACAAATTTAGGCAGAGCCTAACCCAAGTCAGAGCTTTATCAGAGTTTCAGTCTCAACGATCACACAATCGACCATTCATGCAACTTTACTATTAGTGCTGAGCAGAATAATCTTTCTGCTCCACAGAAACCCACAGGTGGCCAAGTCAGTTCTATCATTGATAGGGCCCAAAATTATCACGTATGAACAGCAGACCTCAAAGCAGCAACCTCAGGAACTAGAATGTAAATGAACTTGTAACTGTGTAGCCCTGAAGTTTACTAATATCTTTGTGACACAAAAGGAAAATTGCAGTTCACTTGCAGCTTATTCATTAGGATACACATCAACACTAATCAGGCTTTAATCTTTATTTTGAATAAATTTTTAATATAAGAAAATTGAATATGTGTGTTCTTGATGAAATGGTGTTTCTAATTAGTGAATCTCAGAGGGCAAACAGCCCAGGGAACACGTATGATACAGCGCTAACATTTGTAGTATCCCATTACCACTTTCCTATTCTGAATTATTAAAGCATTGTTGCCGGTATCCACCAACCTTCCATCACAAACTAGTTTCAATGCTATGCACCAGTTTTGGAAGACAGGCCTACCATTTGCTCAGACACAGTGTCAGGCCACTGAACTCAGGAATATTTGACTAGCAGATTTCCAGCGCCTTCTTTAAAGCACTGAAAAAAATCAGGTCAGGTTCATAAAGTCATCAAATTACCATTTTTCTTCTACTTCACTTCTCATTTAAAAGCTACAAACCCCTCAAATTTTCAAACCAGGTAAATGGCATTTGAGGGTGGGTGAATATTTTCATGTAAGAGCAGGGGAAACTGATGAGTAATTGTAAATTCTACTCTGTGAACATTCCTTCAGTGCATGAAATGGGCAGACCTTTTTCATGGTGGATATAGACAAAGTCATTGTTTCCACATGTGGACCTGAATGACCATTCTGGTCAAGAACATGACTTCTCTCCTGAGTCCACTTTCACTCTTCTTCCCATGGACCCTCCTTATGGAACCACTGCTGAGTTTGTCGTCCTTCCTTCAGAACATCTCTTATGTTTATGACCTCTTCTTCATTAGCATCCGGGATCTGTTCCTCTTCTTTCATGATTACCAGACCAGCTTCCTAGCTGTTTTCTCTCTCCAGTCTGTTTTAATTCAGTCTTTATATAGTCAAAGGAAAAGTAATCAAAACAGTTGTTTCCACTTATTTTTCTTCTTAAAAATGCTTAGTGTCTCCTGATAGCCCATGAAACAAAGGTATCCTGAGAGAACATACATATATATGAGATTTATGCAGTAGGGAAATTTTCTATCTGCCAGATTAAGTGCTTTGTATTTTTACCAACAATTAATTGATCATTTCCCTATCTAGAATCAGTTCCTAGAAACAATAAATTATATCCTTATCTTCTTTTCCAATCATTTCAGAGTTTTGCCTAATGAATAAATGAATGAAAGTAAATTTAGCCTAGCCATATAAGAAAGAGGTATAAGACTTTCCTTCTCCATGTAATTATAACAGAGAATAACTAGATCACTGCAGCTGTTTGAAATGGGGCCCAAATGATCTTAGTGCCTACTAAAATCTTATGGACCATCTGTCAAATATTCCATCAGAAAAGAAGCTCTGTGATTCCTGTGTCATCTTATTATCTGAACTCTTTAAGGCAGGGTTAGCATGATCTACTTCCTTCCTAATACTCAAGAATAGATACAACGGTCTTCAGCAAAGGGGGTTATCAACAAAGAGTAACTAACATGACAAAAATACATTAAGAAATATAACATCATTTTGTGTGAGCATAGACATTGAATTTCATATATATGTATATATATACATACATATATATGATCAAATTTTTGTCAGCTGGATTTTAGACATGTTATAAATATATTTAGGTGTTTTTTCAATAGTCAGTAGGCATGCTTAATATTGAGTACATAGATATTGTGGAAAATAAATACATGTACATGGTTTTGTTTTTAAACTAATATTTGAAGCAACTTGATTATAAAATTGTATGATTATGTATTTTCTCATAGTCATTAAAATATTTTTAAATGTTTCATAAATATGACAAAATACCAACACAATAAGAAGACTAATCATCAGACAGCAACACATCGGCAGAGTGTTCTGAAAGGACTACTAAGGTCAAAAGGGTATGGGCTGACCTGATTTCCTACTGAACCAATCCATATTCCAACACTGGTTGAGCCTCATCATTGCTTGGCCCTCATTCCTCCTCTTTAACAGTGCTACTGCCTCCCCTTCTGACCTCACTGCTTACAGCTGGCTCACATCTCCCCCTTACCTAAGGCATCCTCACCATCTATCATTCAAACTCGCACTTTCTGGGGAGTAAAAGAAAGCACTCTCTGTAGTTATGCTAAGCCCGTAGGATTAAGTTGTCCAGGGTGAAAGGACATGACAGGTTGATCCTTCACTATTCTCTTTCTCCTTTCTGTGGTCCCCTCTGTTTCAAGAGGAGAAGTCGGGGGGGCTTCTGGTTATCACCTGCATCAGAACACACTCTCTGAAAAGCCTCCCCAACTGCAGAATGTCAACTAATATCTGAACTCCAATGGCTTACCTGTTTCCATACACTGACATTGGCATCACAAGAGCCTCCACAGTCAAATTGCTAGGATGACTGTTTCTCTCCCACTGCCTGGTGTGAGGTCCAAAAAGAACTGTATCATTTCCTCCCAGCCTAGACTATTACTCTTTCTCACATTGCTTCTTATGTTCATATAAATGAGAACAAAGTATAAAAGCAAAGATCTAGAATCTGAAACTACTGTATTCTTTCTTTGCTGAGCTTGTATACAGACTAACAAAGCTGACTCACAAAGTTTAAAATGGACAGTAAATTCTGAAAAAAAAAAAAAAAGAAACAAAATAAAAGTATGTTTAAATAGAGAAAATTAGTTGTTCAAGGTGTAAGGAATTTGATTTGATGGAACAGCCAGCATCTGCAAGCTGTAATCTATTGGAACACTATAATAATGCTCTGTGATCATAACAGATGGTTTTTTTAAAAACAAAAAAACATGGTTTTCTGAATCAAGTAAGTTTCATTAACATTGCATATTAATTCTCTCCCTTGGAGAGTCCTAATTCACATTAGCATAACATAATGAATATTAGCATATCAAAAGCACTAAGCAGCCTTTCAGTACACAGCATTTTTGCACACTTGTTTGTTTTGGGAAACTTTTTGATCAATAAAAACCTATAAACATTGCAGATCTCCATGGAAAACCACTGTACAATCACAGCAGGAGGCAGAAGGGAGTAGGGCCTTTCATTAGGGCCTCTGAAAGGCTGTCTTCATTGTCCACACTGATGCAGGCCAGCAACGGAGGAGCCCATTTTAGCAAATCCAAAAATGAGCTGTTGCTCCATACAGTGTCAGAGACTGACACAGAGAAGGAATTGGTCATGGAAGGGGAGCCTGCTATAGGCAAAATAAGATTAGGAGCTTTCGGTAGTAAGACTCAACTTAAATGTGACCAAAAACAACCTTGGCAGTGACGGAGAACAAGGGGAAGGGCTTGTTGCTTTCTCTACCAAATTATTAGGTTGTTATATTAAGACTCTGTATTCTCCTGCTACTGTACTTTGGGGGTAGCACAATTAGGTCTTTAGTCAATGTTAAATGCATAAGGGATAAAATGTTATTTGAAACAGTTTACTTTGCAGTTTTGTTAGTGGGAAAGAACTAAGAACAAAAAAATCTTCAGATCAGTCGTATTTCTTCTAAGAAAGATATGGTAAGGATGCAGAATAAAGCAGAAGAGGGAAAGAAGCAGATCCACCAACAGACACAAGCAGGACTGCAGGCAGGGGCTGATGCTCCGGACTCGGAGTTTCATCCGCCTCATCCTGCATTCTTCACTGTCAGTCTATACCATCCTCCTTTATGCTGACCTGTGCCTTTCTGACAATCACCTCAGTGTGTCCTTCTAGCTTATCTGCATAACGTGCAAATTCACTATAAGCAAGATAACATTTTATAACTATAAGCAAGATAACATCTGATGAATGTATCTTCTAAGACAACCATGTGCAGTGATTGGAGCAACTGATTAACTGACATCAACAGTTTTTAAGGAAGCACAGCAAGTTATTTTGTATATGACAGGCACGTGCCTGACCTAATGATATTGTGCTTAAACAAGAATGGCATTTGTAAAAAGTAATACTCAAGGCTGTCATACTTATGACAATATATCATCATCTAATTAGAGGAACAAGCCTGTGTGATGTGGAAATTCTATCACCCAGAAAATGAAAATGCAGAAATACTGCTGTATTTCTACTTTCTAGGAACTGGAACTTGAGAAACTGAATATTCTGCCTACCACTTTCAACCTTCTGCTTATTAAGAGCTGGTATTAAAAAGTTTAACAGCAAAGGTGTCAGCATGTACAAGATCCACGCAACCTTAAACCAGACCAAAAACCCAACATAGCACAGGTAAAATGGGCCGGAGGCCCCAACCTCAGCTGGTCTTCTTTAAGGGAATGATGCTAGATAAGCTGACCAGGTTCCAGGGGATGAACTCACACCAAAGGACATCTGGAGACACAAATTTGACTCGATAGGCCTTAACCAATATGAAAGAATGCACAAAATCCAGTGTGGGAGATATGGGGAGTGCAGGTAGACAAGGAGGTCTAAATAAGATTAAGATATACTGTATGAAATGCACAAAAATTCAATAAAATTATATATTGAAAAATTTTTTAGTTTAATTAGTTGCTTATGATTGGTAGATTCAACAGAAACCTGATAGGTTAACAGAAATGGCATTGGCTCAAAGTTTCAAGGACTAGAAATCTTGATTTGATAAAACTGCCCCCACTTTTCTAGTTTTCAAGGTTATACATCCTACGAAACCCTGCATAACATATCGCTGAATCTTCTCTCTTACCATCTACCACATTACTAGGTTTTATTCTTTCCTAACACTTGTGCCAAATGTTTACCTTTTCAATAAATTATTACTGCCAAAGTTTGACACCTATGAGATAAAGCCATATAAAGTTCATCCTCCTGGGCAGATCATTGTGGCAGAAATGTGAACTGCAATAAGCATGTGATAGAAAAGATCTTCAGGGCTCTTGTCAGGCAGTACATAACCTGGCAGCACTTTAAAACTGAACATTTCCATGAAGTTGGGTGACTGAGGCTGACAGCTGTCATTAACACTAAAGAAGTTTCCCAGCTTCCACAGTTCACAGCTGCGTTCATACTTACATTTAATTCTTCTAACAAGCATTACGGCAGCTATTCCTTCAGAACTCAGTCTCTTCTCCCAATCTATACAGTCACTCTCCTAGTTTAGGCCCTCACATTTCTCAACTGATTTCTGAAACTATCTCCTAATGAATCCTTGCCAACAATCACACCCCAATGGGAAGAACTGAGCAATGCTAAGTTTTTTCCCCAGAGGAGTAGAAATCTGTAGATGCAACAACTTAACAATGACCAAGTTTTCCTTCTACTTCACGTCTCTGTGGGGATGGGAGTCACACAGGCATCCAGAACAGTGATGCTCCAAATGGGAACTCAGAATTCCAGCCGGCTCTCCTCTGTGGTGTTGCCTTTTCAATGTGTGCTCACCAGGATCATCATCGAAGGGAGAATTAGAGGCTCATGAAGATGATTTCCACAGCTCATTGGCCGGCAAAGTGTAGGAGTGGTAATGGTAAGGGGTAAAGCTTGGTTGATTGACGAGTATGTGAATCTGCCCAAGCCATCTCTGTATTTCTGCTCCTGCAATGTCTCCTCGATAACAGGGGCTTAATCTCTGCAAAAATTCAGGTTCCACATACCTTGAATTGCTGATTTCATATGCACTATGCTGCTTTTCTCTCTTTTTATTGAATTTCTGAGCATTCTCCAGAGAATCACAATTGTGGTCACTTTTAGCCACATCCACAAAAATCATTCTTGCTGAACCTGTCTCTTTCCTATACTTCTGCAATAGCCCCTATCTGGTTCCTCAGTTCTATCTGTGCCTCAAGAAATATATTCTCAATATAGCAGCTAGTCCATGCCTTTAAAATTTAATCAGTTCATGCCACTGGGCTGCCAAGAATTTTTCAAGAGGCTCCTACCGTTAGGAGAATGAGAACAGACTTCATACCCAGCTCTCTTCGTCACCGTCTACCCCTCTTGTGCACTAGACCCTCAGGTACCCATGGGTCTCAGCACCTTTCTGCTTCAGTAGCTACTACATTTTCTGCTTCTGATATCTGTAACTAAGGATCTTCCAGGGGTCCTTCTATAACCACACTCAAGCCTCCCAAATGCCGCCATCTAAAGCAGGAGCCCACTTATAACACCCCTTCACCCACTTTACCTTTCATCACAATACTTTATCTCTGCTTGAAATAGTATTATGAATCCGTTCATTGTGTCTAACACTAGATGCCCTCTTCAAAATGAAAAGTCCATGAGATCCAATATCTGTCAGTATCCATATACTATGCTTATATGTTCACCCAAATAACAGTAAATGAACAGTTGGATGAATGAACACCTGAGCGCTGACGTCTTCTGCCTGCAGTGCACGTCTCCAGCACCACTTGGTTGCTGCTCTGTCTTGGGCTTCAGCTAATATTTATTCAAGCCTCCACATTCTTCCCAAGTCCCAGTGAAACTTCCCTTCTCCCAACCCTAGGGTCACATTTGCCACGTGGGAGACATTGAACCATGTCATGTCAACATGTGAGTGCTCAAAGGCAATGAGATCAAACGCCAAAGCAGAGATGCAAACCCAACACTACGTTTTCTAGGTCCATGGTTATTTCCACTTTGTGCCACAGCTGTTGTTGAAATAGACTTCTTGTAACCGAAATCAGCATTTAGTATATATTTCCTTTCCCATAGTACTTTCAACATTGTTAGCATTTGGGTTAAGCAAAGCAGATGCATTTCCTTAGGACAAGTTACCACAAAATATTAGACTCCATAGATTTCTTTGGTATTTCTACCAAGGAGCCCTTCAGTAAACACTCTCTTGTGTTTCCCAGAGTAGGCTACTCTTTTTTTCTTTAACCTAACCCGTTAGAACAACAGCATGTGAAGAATTTCTCCCCCCAAACTGATATCACTTCATTTGAAGGATCAAGCCTTGATACTTAAGGGTGTGTCTTCAAAAGTCATCTGATTAGAAACATGTATATATAACTACATGCCAATAGTCTGGGGCAGAGCAAGTGAGGGGGATCCACACTTAAAAATAAGTACAGCATGAGCACCCATGAACAGAAACACATGAGGCTAGAAGCATTTCTGATTTCATGTTTCCACATATGAAATGCTTACATATATGCATGTGCATTATATCTTGGACTTGAGACCCAGGTCTAAACATAAAATTCATTTATTTCACACATCTTACACACATAGTCTGAAAGTAATTCTATGCCATATTCTTAGCATGCTTATGTTTTAACTAACTTGTCACATGAGATCAGCTGGGTAATTTTCTCTTGTAAAATCATGTTGGCACTCAAAAAGTTTCAAATTTGGAACACTGGATTTAGATTCTTGGATTAGGGTTGTTTGTATTTTAAATTAAAGACATTTCATTTTACTCAATTCATAAATTTTATAGCTCTCATGTTTAAAATTAAACTAAGTGAATGGAGATCTTTTATATATTTTATTGAATTTGTGTATTTCATACACAGCATCTTAATCATCTTTATACCCCCTTCCCCATCAGCACCCTCCCATGTCACACACAAACACTGGATTTTATGCATTCTGTCATTTATGGAAAGGCCTACCAGGGATCTTTTTACAAGATTATGGAAACTGTATTCAGTAATAGCCAAATAAACCATCTTTGTTCAGTATCAAAATTGCTAAACAAGGTGCTAAAGAGGAACTCACTGGTGGGTGCCAAGCCAACCAAGGGGCAAGGAAAGTTCCAGGGGGCAGCTGCTAGACATTTTCCACAGTTCTTTGATATGACTCTAATGTAATCATAGATGAAATACATATGAAGTTATGGCAATCGAGTGACAGCTCAACTCCTCAATCCATGTGAAATAGTAAATCTCTTCCCGTGTAAACCAGGGAGAGTTCTCACTCAGGAGCGCACTGAAACGTTTGTCTAAATAGTAGAGATGTGTTAAAAATTTGGGTTTTAGATCTGACTCTACCACTTGCTAGCTGTGACAAGGATTCTAGGTAATAAAAACCTGAAATGAACAGAATGCCTTAAGTCTTACATAAGAAATATTTGTATGACACTTCTCCATATGTGAGAAAAACAAACAAAAGCACATAAGCTAAGGAAAGACATGGGTGCTTCCATAGGCTTCAGGGCTCAAGCTGTTTGGTTGGGTCAGGGCAGCTCTGCCTACATAAGTTAGTAGGATCCTCATCAAAATCAGACAGGCAACTTGCATAAAAACCTCAAATCTGAACCTGAGTCATTGTTCGTGTTCAGTGGCATTCCTCAGATGAACTGCTGTTCCAGTGTTTAGAATCCATGAAGCTCCTTATTCCAGGAACTCACACACTTTCTTCTCCTCCTCCCACCTGAATAGTGACTCTCTTCCCCTTAACAGGAACTTCTACATCTTTCAATAACTATAATCAAATGTCTGAGAGCTAATGGGAAGATTTTTATCTTTTATAATTTCATAATATTCATTCATGGACTCAAAGATACATTAGATAACTCCCATGTGCTGGATATTGCAATAACCATAGTTAATGCAAAAATTAACAAAATGATCTCATTCTATGACTAATATTGTTGGTTTGAATTACTTCCTTGTCTTGCAGAACAACAAATGCTCTTATATGTCATTCATCTTTTCCTTAAATATGGCTCTGTCAAGTATAAGCAACAAGACTTAAAGTACTATATCTGAATGTATGTATGTTGACTAAGAATCAATGAACAAACAGAAAATTGTTATGTTGACTTATAGAAAAGTTTCAAGAGTTTGCATTGTTCCTCCCATCCCCCGACAGAGAGTGAGGCAAACAGATTAAATTTTCAAAGAATGTGAAATTGCACTGGAAATACTAGAAAAGAGGGGAATTGGAAGGAAAGGAATGAAAATTTATAATTTGGCATATCATCCCACAGTAGTATAAAGAATAATTCGCTGAAAAGCATTAAATAAATACATCTGATTCATCAACATAATGGTGATATAAAGGTGCAGAGCACACCTGAGAGACAGGTGTTTATGTGGTTATCAATTTATTGGCTTGGAATGTGACTCTTGGTAAATGAAATAATGGCTTCTGTGTGTTGTTTACACACTAAGCAGGCGAAGTTGTCTGATTTATCTGGACATGGAAACAATATGCAAATCTAATTCAAGCCTGTATAAATATGTCATGCATCCCCAAATGCTCAGTAACTGTGAGTTGTCCAACCAGTTGGGTCAGACATTACATTGGGAAGGACAATTGCTTAATGATCCGGTGCATTCATGTGTTTTGAGGAACAGAAAAATCAAGTCAAGTATTTGCTTTTCTGAGATTTAGAATAATATGATAAAATTTGTTATTTTTCAATGATGCCCCCAAGTCCTTCTCAATGTTTTTTCTAAGTGAGAAGGATTAGGCAGCAGGGTACGGAAGTAACTTGAAATGATGGTGCTCTTAGAGCCTGTAAGTCACCTGAGTGATTGTCACCATCTGCTGCTCACAGACACTAGTGAAGTCCACAGAGTTTAAGTAACATGCATGTTCGGAGTGCAGCTTTTCTGTATTTGTTCATGAGCTCAGGCTTCCAAAATGACAGCATTTGTTGGAGGGATGCTTAGTATCTTCTAATGCACTAAGAGGCTGGAGCTGATGGTGAAAATATTTGAATAAATCTACCCATAGAAGAACAGAGCACAGGTTAAACTTAGCTTCTTGTACTTTCAACCACAAACAAATGAAGTTTTGTTGGAGATTTTGTGTGCTTCTTACCACAGAATATCTAAACTTCACACACATACATACATATAAATAAAAACATTCTCATAATAATGGTAACTGAGTACTATGCATCTAAATATCTCTGTGTTAAATGTCTGGCAAGAATAGGAACATAGGCGATATAGGCCAGCGGCATTTGGATCCAAGTCCAGAAAGCATCACATACTGGCTTGCGACTACGAAGGTTATTTAATATTTCTGTGTTTCTATTTTCAATCACCGCCCAATCACAAATAATAATTGCCCATTTAGTTTTGGATAAATTGAAATATATGATCAACACAAAATTTCAAGCTGAAATGCACAAAGCACACAAGACAGATAAAGTCTCTCAATCTCTCTCTCCCTCCCTTCCCCGCAACATCTGTGTGTGTGTGTGTGTGTGTGTGTGTGTGTGTGTGTGTGTGTGTTCACACACATGCTGGGAATTTGGGAATTGAATGAAATTCAGGCCAGCCTGGCCTACATAGTGAGTTGCAGCCCCACTGGGGCTGCAGGGAGGGAGACCCTGTCTCAAAAAGACAAAAAAAAAAAAAAAAAAAAGAAAACTAGAAAGGGTGGAAATATCTTCAGAATGGTAAAGGTCTAAATCTAGTAAATGCTGTAATGATAAAATATTTTGTAATAAATGGTTTAAAGAAAAAGTATAAAAGACATACTAGTTGAAAATGGTGAATATAATTTACATGTAAATAACAAGATTGTACAAACAAGTGAACTTAAATCATATTGCAAAACATAAAAAGAATAAATAAAAATCCAAATTATGGGCTCTGGTTGGGGGGCTATGGGACGGTGCCAGTGGGGATGGGGGTATAAAGATGATTAAAATTGTTTGAAATACTCCGTACGAAATACGCAAAAATTCAATAATTTTTTAAATGAAATTTTATCTTTACATTTATTTATTTATTGGGGACTAAAAGTTATAGCACATGCCATCTTGTGGGTATGGAAGTCAGTGGACAACTTTCAGGAGTTGTGGGTCCTGAGGATTGAACTCATATCATCAGGCTTGATAGTAAGTGCCTTTACTGCTGAGCCATCACGGCAGCCCCTAACTTTATTTCTTTTAATAACAATAAATAAACAAAAATTAAATCAGAAAACTATGAATTTTTTTAAAAAATCAAGTACTATTAAATACTTATAGATAAATTTAGCTAAGGATTTGTAAATCCTGGACAATAAAATTCATGAAATATATTATATGCAGTAGTGTTTATCAGATTAAGTTAGTACAAGCCAGATGTGGTGGTGCATATTTTTAATTCCAGCACTCAGGAGGCAGAGGCAGGTGGATCTCTATGAGTTTGAGGTCAGCGTGATCTACATAGCGAGTTCCAGGCCAGCTGGGACTATAGGAAGACTCTGTCTTAAAAAGACCAAAAATAAATAAATTAGATGAGTTGGTATTGCCATAAGAATAACTTATACAGATCAATGGATGGAACTGAATGGAGTTCAAAATGGACCCAAACCTCTTTGGTCAATTGATTTTAATGTAATTAAGAAGAGGAAATCTAGCAATTCCCAACAAAAAAAGACAGAACAACAGGATTTCCAGGAAAAAAAACAAAATGAGTCTTTATTCTCCATTTCTACTACATTTAAAAAATTGAAAGTGGAAGATTAACTTAAAGCTATGAGAAAATGTATAGTTATATATTTTGATATAGTCAAAAGCAGACGCTACCCATGCATTTTGCGCACGATAGAGCCCACTTATTTTTAAGTGTCTAGAACAAAAGCAGGACTACTTTCTACTACATAAAAACATTCTTCTTTAAGAATGTTTCACTAACCACACTAGAAAATATGCTAGCGCATATCTAGATTTTTATTTATGATTAAAAGTAAAGCAGCATATTCATTACATAGCTGCATCATTATTTTTTAATTAAGAATTTATTTAGCTATATTTGTATTTAGTGATGTTTTAGATGGTGATTGTGTTATGAGAGATGCTGAATTAATATTTTATGCAAATTCCTATTCAAGCTCAAAGTCAAGGGTGCTGGGACAGGTTCTGCATTGGGAGATGATTCTACGTGTAATTAAATTTTCTTCAGACTAGGATGTGGCATTTGAATAAATGATTTTAGTGGAACAATTGAGTATTAGAGTCATAATGCATTCACTTTAACCTCCAAAACTGAAGCTGGGGGTTAGATCTCAAAAGAAAGTATAAGAAATTTTCAGAGAAGAAAATCCAATGCTGATTTAAAAAACATTTATTTCAAAGTATAAAGGAATAGAAAACCAGACCTGAGTTTCAGAAGTTGGTAGGTTGTGAAACTATTTGACCTCATTGAGCAAGCCACTGTGGCACTTGACAGCCAGAAGGAAAGCTCACAAAAGAAAAATTATTACCATGTCCCAGAAAACTACATTAAAATTTTATATGATAATAAAATAATAATGTGTCAATATTCTTCAAATTAGAAAAGAGGAATGAATATTAGCTCCAGAGAGCACAGCACAGGTGAGAAGGGAGGCGGCAAGCTCATCACAATGGCAAGCTTATCACTATGCACTTTGCCTTTCTATTCTTTTGTTGAATAATGAACAGTCACAGTAAATTTACTGTAACATTTGTTCACTTGAGAACATCTCAGAAACATGGTCCTATTCTTAGAAGATGGAACGTAGTGCCAGGCAGTGCTATAAGGCTCAGCCCTCCCTTTCATAGTTACCAAGGGAGCAGCACTGGAGTCATTTAGTATAAGTTGAATTGATACAAGTTTGCCATTTTTCTGTTGGTTAGAGAGACATGGTCCAGAAACATCTTTAAATCTTCAATAAAATGCTTCTTTGGTAGGAATCATTTAAGTCACATAATAGATGATATTTTTCCACCCATATTTGACATTAGAGATAGTTAATGGTACTCTGATATGATGCTTGGGCTCCATGAGATTAAATTCTAAAATAATTAATATTAAAGTCTACACAGCAGCTGTGCTACACACACATGACCCGCATAAGATCAAACCAGTACAAAGATTCCACCATAAAGGGGGGGAGGGAGTCCTGATGCCCCACTCCTAGCTGAGAACTACTGATAGTTGATGACTTCTGGGGAAGGAAGTTTTTCTTTAGTGTGGCCACTGGTAAGCTCTCTACACCCCAGTAGGTGATCCCACGTCCTTAGGAAGATGGGCAGCACTAAATGAACTCAGTGGGTTAAAAGCATTTTTAAAACTTATAAAAGGACATGAGGTTAGGAGGAAATTGTGATAGAGGGTCCAGAGGAAGTTGGGGGTCAGAGAGTGAGGGGTCAATATGCTAAAGATACACTGTATATATGTATGAAATCTCCAAAAAATAAATTATATATTTTAAATCTATTTTGTATGTAATAAGCTAAAATTATATGTCTATTATATATAATACATATAATTAAAAGATCCTAAATGCTCATAACTTGCTCGAAGATTTTCATAGAAGATTCTACCACTTATTTCGAATATTTTCAAAGCTTTAGCTCCTGATCAAATGTATACAGTCTTTTTAAATAATATCAACAGTTCACTAAATCTCTATCACCCATAGAAGACTTTAGGGTCTTCTAAGGTCAGTCAGTAAAATGCTTATTGTACAAACATGAGGACCTGAGTTTAGATACTAGCACCCACATAACAGCCAGGTAGCGCAGAGCACATTTGGAATCCCAGCGCTAGGGGAGCACAGACAGGAGAATCCTTGGGGCTTGTAGGCTAAGCAATGAGCTCCATCCCATTGACAGAGACCTGTCTCAAAAACAAAGAGAGTGACTGAGGAAGACACCCAACATTGACCTCTGGATCCACGCACATACATGTACATGCTCACTCACATGCACACGTGTATATACACGTGTATACAACACAGAAAGCTTATTTTAACATTTGCCGACGTGTTAGCGGCCTTCTGAAATTCATTGAAAATACTTCAATGTCATTTTCATGCTATCTAATGAAGACCACTGATCTTTTTCAGGAAATAATTTTTCTTTCTAAGAATGATGATAAATCATAGAATTGGTGTTGAGTTGCATGCTGTATCTCTATGCTCTAAGACATATGCACAGCCAATTGGACTTAGCCAAATGTTACAGGCAATAATAAATAGGCCATATACTTGGTAACCAGGCTCAAGCTGAACATGACACATATAACTGGACAGTATCTACCATACTGAGCTTTGTACAGCAGACTGCAGACTAGGCTACAGGTTCCCATGATTTTAATGCATGGTGTCATGTGTGCCCTCGAGTAAGGGCATTTCCATTCTGATTCTCACAGAAATCACTTCAGGACAAAATTTTTATTCCTTATTTCCTTTCTGTTTTAAATACAGTTTAATATATCAGTCTCGCCAGTGGGATGCATGGTGAACATGTTTCCTGAGCAGTATAATTCTTCAGAATTGGACACAGATACAAACTTAACATTCTTACTAATAAAACATGCAATTTTAGCTCACATTTATTAACTTAATTAGCATTTGTACTAAACTAAACAAAAATGTTTACAGTACCTCCTGAACACTAAGAGCCTTTAGGATGTTAGTAATTCCTTTCTGCTGTGTGAAGAAAGAATTTTTTCTAATGTCTCTGGAAGTTATATCAGTGGCTTACAATGATAAGCTTCTACAGTGAGATTTTAAGTCTCTAAACATCAGTCCAACCCAAAATTGCATTGAGGAATCACAGTGGGGACTGTTTAATGAGTTAATTAGCACTCACTCTTCCAATAGAGCTGAACTCATCAATCTGGGGATAAACAGCAGATGCTCGCCTTCTGCTTTCCAAGCATGCTTCTTTCCCAAGTTCTTGTCCTCCATTTAACTATGTGATGCAATCAGGACAACTTTCTGAGTGAGAACTGGATATACTTTCAAGTTTTGGAGAATTAAATTACCTAGAATGTATCTAGGAAAACTTACCTACCCTTTTGGGGAAAACTAGCAAATGAGTTATGCCGTTATTTTGCCCAAGAAATGCAGTAATTTTTCTCAGAAAATTAGAAGCTTTTCCTCTACAAGGGGTGATTATGATTAACAAGAGTTTTGCTTCCAGGTTAGGGACAGTGCTAAACTACATTGGAATGCAAATTAAGAATATCTAAATTCCAGCACACATTAAAACTGGGATGCCAGTAATTCAATACTGTTAACAGACACTAAAATGACACATAATGAAATTGGGGAAGCCTAAATAAAATATGTACACACAAAAAATGAAAACTGCTTCTCGAGGCTTTGCAGTCACATAGTCTTGAGGTGTGGGTACCTAAGGAATATTTATAAATATGTTGGCTGTTTTTTTTCAAAAGGTAAATGACAATCACAAAGAACAGAAGGCCTTTTGAATGGTCAGTAAATTGGAAAATTCTGATGACAAAAATATTAAAAAACAGCTAAGTTTGAATTACTGAAAATACAAACTACAGAAAATTTTCATTGGAATTCTGTAACTTAAAATTATAACCCTTAGAACTGAATTCAGATACAGTTTTTTTAAAATAAAGCAATGGAAGTAAAGGTGGGTAATCAGCTAGTAAATTACTTATTTAACTTTATAGAATGTGAGCTTACAAAAGGAATCAATAATCTCAAACCCAAGGATCTAAAAGCAAATTATGAATGAAAAATACAGCCTAGTTCTTGCAGGACGAATTTTAAAATGACAGTGATTATCATAGTTCCATGTTTGATTTTAATATTTAGGAAAAAATTCTTGTACTGTTTTTTAAATATAATCAAATTTTCCACAACAAAAAAGTAGTACCTTCCATTCTGGCACTGAAAAGACAGGTGAGCATTCTAGATTTTAATTACGTCCTTTGGCCTTTAGGACTTCTAAGTTCTTTCCACATCTAGGATAACTACAATAACTAAAACATTACTGCATTCTATATGCTGAGAAAGTATTAAGTGTATAATAACTAAGATGATCATTTTCCATTATTGACGAAGCTCATAAATAGTCATTAAAGAATTTATTTTAAAATATTTACTTAAGAAAACATGTTTTTTATATGACTAGGCAACGTGAAGATTGCCTGATGGAAATTTTTGCTACCTACCACACCCTAAAGCCAAGCTTTTAAATATTTAAAGTACTAAAACATATGGAGTAAATAGCCAAAAATAATTATTCATTACATATTTTCCCAAAACACCTATGTGTGAAGCACTATGCCAGACAGAACAGACAGACAAGGAGGAGACTTAGGATGCCTTTGCCTTAAGGGAATTAGCCTTCAGCAGAAGGAATAAGAGTTAAATAAGCAAGTAGCTTTCAATATAAGACTAGAACTGTGGGCTGGTAAGATAGCCAGCAATGTAAAGGCACTTGTTGCCAAGCCTGATGAGTTCAATCTTTAGTGCCCATATGGTGAAAGAAGAGAACAGATGTTCACACATTGTCCTCTGATCTCCACACATATGACATGGTATGTGCACTCATGTATGGGCATGCGAACAGAGAGAGAGAGAGAGAGAGAGAGAGAGAGAGAGAACTTAAATAGATGATGAAAAATGATGATAGAATGATAGAAGATAGATGATAGATTAGTTAGATAGATAGATAGATAGATAGATAGATAGATAGATAGAGAGATAGATAGAT
>NW_008353267.1:1455209-1461966 GCF_000622305.1 Nannospalax galili | reverse complement strand
GGATGAATGGATAGATGCATAGGCAGATAGATAGATTAGATGGATGATGGATGAATGGATAGATGGATAGGTAGGTTGATGATAGATAGATAGATAGATAGATAGATAGATAGATAGATAGATAGATGCAATTTCAAGCTGAATGTGGTGGTGCACACCTTTGGCCTGTAATAATCAAGACCAGCCTGTTCAAAGCTCATTCCAGGCCAGCTGGGGCTAAAAGGCAGTCTCTCTCTCTCTCTCTCTCTTCTCTCTCTCTCTCTCTCTCTCTCTCTCTCTCTCTCTCTCTCTCAAAAAATATAAAGAAGAGACCTTTATTGAGTGGTTGTGAATGCCATAACTTACACATCCTTTTGTATTTGTTATTACTCATTATCATGTAGAAGACAGAACATGATTAACATAAACTATTAGATACAATTAGATACAGAAAAATGGATATAGTATTAACTGTTTGCAAATAAAATGTTGAAGTTCTAAAGAGAATATGTTAAAAGAAAGACTTGGGTCTGTATTGAAAATCTCTGCCATCCAAATCCCATAACACTTCTCTACTTCAACAATTCTGCTTTGGATTCTGTGTGGCCAACACTTGTCTGTTTGAAAACAAACATCCCACAATTATTAGTCATGTTTGCTCATGCTGAACAGTCCTATCCATGAAAAATTTAGCACATACAGAGAAAACAGAGAGACAGAGACAGAGACAGAGACAGAGAGACAGAGAGAGACAGAGACAGAGGAGAAAGGAGTATCGCTCTCTGAACATCTTCAAGCTACAGCTTTGGTTCAGATGTTCCAAAATGTCTCTAATTGCACAAATGAATTCCTTTGAAACCTATCAACCCAAGATACAGCAGTCAAGCATGAGGAAGTTTGATCAACAAAGTCAATGCCTTGGAGAACATAAGTGTGTGCTCAGAATTTTATACTGTACCATGTGGTCTGCTCTGAAACTAAGGGAAAATAGAATGCAGGTGGACGCTTTCAAGGACACAACTAGCCACATGCTCTCTTTAATGACTGTACTGCACCAGTGCTGTTTCAGCATGGCCTCCCATGACTTTAACCAGGAGTGGGACATGAGTATATTTGGAAGTCCACCAGCTGAAAATTTAAAATGAATATTTCCCATTCCCTATATAAAATTCTTCATATTGTCACACTTGATTTGAAGCTTGAAAGAAATTGGTCATGAGCTCTTTGTCTGCAAAAGACTTCATCAATCATACTTTTAGAAGAAAATGCAGCTCTTGTCAACATGAGCATTATTATAGCATACACACATAGCTGGATGTGCGTTTCCTTCCTAAGAATCAGCAACAGGGCAGGACAGTTTTGAGTGCATGAAGCTCTTTGAAATACACATGAATTACTATCCATGTGTATAAAAACAAAATCAACTAAGAGAATTACTAATACTAGATCAGCTAAGATTTGATTAGGTCATGTGGGTGAATAATAGAAAATTTAGATATAAAATTCATACTGAGGATTATGACAAAGGTAGGTGGACTTTTCAGGAATGGCACAATAATATTTCTAGATATAACAAAATGCCAAAAATGTGCCACATTTGACTTGTCTAATCCTGTGTGTGTGAAAATGGCAGAAAAGGTATTTTAAGGGAGAGTATTCAATTGGTTTCTTGCTTCTAATTTCCCTTAAGCAAGCTATGATCATGCCATCTTACTGAAATTAGATTATTTTGCTTTTATCATCGGCTACATTTGACAAAATATGAGTGAAATAAATTCCACCTGTTGATCTACAGTATGGGTAGACGTAAGAAGAATGCTCCCCAACTCGTAAGGTTCTTTCAGCAGAAGGTGATTAAAGTGTAAGCAGAATTGCAACAGGTTAGATATTCTGGTGTTGTCACAAACTATAATGATGCATAAAGGCTGCCTGGTACCTACGATCAGACATTGTATGGCTCATGCAATTCAACACCAGTATTTGTGGCTTATATGGTGAGTTTTCCAGAAGAAAACAGCAAGATAAACCTGGCTCTCATCAATACTTCAAAAATAACCTGTGCATATTCAACAAAAAAGAAGCATAGGAATAAAATCCCAACCTAAACCACAGTGCTGATATATCAAATAAAATAATACTGACCATGATAAAGGCTAAAGAGGAGGGGACTCACCACGGTCTAATTATTCTTTCTTAAAACAAGACAAATGAGATAATCTTTAATCTTAACTATCACTGAAGTTTTGTTAATATTTATACTAATTATGTGAGTATTTTAGTATTTTATACTAATTATGTGAGTATTTTTATCCATTTTAAAATGATTTTAGGGCCTGGAGAGATAGTTCAGCAGTTAAGAGAACTGGCTGCTCTTGCGGAGGACCCAGGTTAGGTTCCCAGCACGCATGTGGCAGCTAACAGCTGTCGGTAATTCCAGTCCAGGGGATATGACATACTCCTCTGACCTCTGTGGGCATTGCACAACATTGTGCACTTACATACATGCAGGCAACCAACCTTAGCCAAAGAACTACTGGCAGCTGATTACTGCTGGATGAGACAGAATTTATCTTCTTTAAGGGAGAGACTCTATCTAGATAGGCTAACAAGACCCCAGTGGATGAAATTCCACTGAGGGGCATCTGGGTATACTATCTTAACTCAATAGGCTTTAACATATAAGACAGAGTGTATGAAATCCGGTGGGTGGAGCCACCGGGGGGTGAGGTTGGGGGAGGGGGTATAAAGATGATCAAGATGTTTTGTATGAAATGCACAAAAACTCTATAAAAACATACATAAAAGGAAAATTTACACAGAAATTAGAACACATACTCCCTTTGGGATTATAACTTTATAAATAAAAGTTAGCCTTGTCCTGTTACTCTTGGCAGGAAAATAGTTTAAACTCCTTTGAGTATCAGAAAGATGTACTCTGAAATTCTAACTACCCACTCTACCCCTGGATAGGCACTGGAAAGTGGATAATAGCTTCGGGTTCCTTCCAGCTCTGAATTTGTGTTTCTAGCTTTCTATAGCATTAAAATAGAAAGTAATTCCCTTAAGAGTCATTCTCACAAAAATTTAAGGTCCCCCTCAGAGAATGTACTAGATTCTCAGTAGTAGTAATAGAAGCATAAGATATTGACAATCCAGGACGTATGTATATTTTGACCCATATAATAGTATCATTATTGCTGTAGACTTCCTAAGTTCACAGAATGCCTACTACCTATCTGCATACTTCTTTTGAAATCTGTGTCCCTATTCCGAAAGATCATTTTTAATGACAGAAAGCACTCAAGATCTCAATACGATTAGAAAATACCAGAAATATTTCCACTTATCTAAACATTAAAATTGCTCTTCAATAAAACCTAAAAACTTCTTTGTCATGAAAAGATCTCCTTTTCAGGAAATCAAAGACACTTAGAGACAAATTTATCGTTAGGCACCTCTAACAGATGGTAATGGGTGATAACAGCTTAGAACAGTAACATCGTGGACCACATACATCATGCAACAGCTGTCATGGGTTAAAAGTGGAGGGCTACGCATGAACTCTGAGAAGAGGGAATTTTTGTCTGGAGTTCTGGTAGCAACCTCTAGGTGATATAAGTTAGATATTTGTGGAAACAGAGAACTAGAGGGAAGTAAAATGTTAGAAACAAGCCAATGGACTTCCATTCAACATTTTTTATTAAGGATATGCCAACTCCCCACACTGCTCTAAGACACTGAGGGTACAGAACTAACAAGACACATAGAAATCCTCCCTTAGTGAAACAGTATCATGCAGGGGTCCAGTCAGAACAGACAGAGAATGCCCTAAAGAAGCTCAACTCGACACTCCTGGGTAGAGGGAGCCTCAATTGATGAATTGACTCCATTGGACTGGCCTGTGGCGATGTCTGTGGGGCATCTTCTTGATTACTGAGTGATGTAGGAGCCCCCTCACTCCCAGGCAGGTGGGCCTGTGTTGCATAAGAAAGCAAGTTGAGCATGAATCAGAGGAACAGGCCAGTAAGCAGCATTCCTCCATGGCCTGTGCTTCAGCTCCTGTCTCCAGGTTCCTGCCTGGAGTTCCTACTTTAGGCTCCCTGATGAACTGTGACCCAGTAGATGTAAGCCAAACAAACTCTTTCTTCAGCCAGTGGGTATTGGTCATAGTGTTTTGTCATGGAAATTGAAAGGAAACTGGAACATCAGGAATGGGGGGAGGGGGATAGACAGCAAAGAGGAAGGCCAGCGCTGGTAACTAGAGGCAACCACTCAGAATCCAAGGAAAAAGCTGTACAGACATCCACAGGTCAGCCATCGAGCAGCACAGCTGACTGCATGGCTGGAGTCTGATGCTGGCTCGGCTTCTGGTGCTCTGTCTCTCTGGTTCTTATTATTATTAAAATGAACTTTGCTCATATTAACTGTACACATTAATGGGTCATTGTAGCATCTATGTGTTTTCACCATTTTTTAAAAATTGACTCTGCCCTCCCTATTTACCCTTTCTTCTCTCCCCTCTCTTCCTTTCTGCCAGGTTCGCTTCCCCTTCCCTAATGGTCCTTCTGTGACCGTCTTTGGGTCATCTTTTTTCTTATTTGTTTGTAGTTTCTAAACATGAGAATATATGTAATGTGTGTTTTTCTGTGTCAAGGTTATTTTTCTTAACATGACAATCTCCAGTTCCATCCATTTTCCTGCAAGTAACAAAATTTCATTCTTTGTAAGGCTGAATGATATGCCTTTGCACATATATTCCATATTTACTTTACACATCATATACTGGTGAGTATCTAAGCTGACTCCATATCTTGGCCATTGAAAATAATGCTGCAATAAATTTGTGTATTTGTGTATCTTTTGTATGCTGAAATCATCTCCACTGAATAACTACACAGGAATGACATAGCTTGATTATACAGCCACTATAGGCCACAATAAGGAGGTTCCTTTATAAAAATATATGACTCCTGTACAATTTGGCATGGAACTATTGGCAGTGGATTGCTGCTAGGCAAGGGCGAGTTGATCTTCTTTAAGGGACTAATGCTAGACAGGCTGAACAGACTCCAAAGGATGAATTCACCAAGAAATATCTGGGCACACAAACTTAACTTGATAGGCCTTAACCTATATGACAGAATTCATTAAGACCTGTGGCAGGTTACGGGGAGGGTGCAGATAGGGAAGAATGAATAAACATAATTAAGATGTATGAAATCCACAAAAATTCAATATAAAATATATATGTAAAAAAATATCTGACTCCTGAATAGGTCACATCTGCAAGAGGCAAGAGGCCGTAGCAGATTCTTACCTCAGATTAGTTTCCAAGAACTACATACGGTATTTTATACATGAGGCAAAAAATTGACTCATTAAATGCCATATTCTTCACAATAATAATCTATGCAAGAATAAATTATCCTACATAGCAATGTAGTTCAGCTAAATATACAACTGCATAGGAAAGAAGCTAGTTATCCACAGGTACTGAAGACAGCTGCTCTAGAAGACTAAACAGAATTTAGAAGTTAGAGGTAATTTAAAATGCCATGAATCAACCAGTCATCAAGTCAATATGAGCCATGAAGACTTGAAATTAACTGTAGATACCTGATCACACCCCTAATTCTGTTTCTATAGCCCTGTATTTAGAACATGTACTAATATTCTCTCTCTCATTTTTTCTCCATAAAACATGCACAGAGAATATAATTATTAAACAAGACAGATCAACACATCCACAGTCTGAAAAGTGTGGAAGTAGAGGGGAAGAGGGAAGACCAGACTGATAAGAATCAGGAAGTGCCACATCAGTCAAAGGTGCTTTTTTCTTTCAATTTTTCCATGTCTGTGTCTGTGTGTGTGTTCACCTACCTCCTGTGTATCTTCCCATGCTTAATAGCCTTACCACTGAATTAATCCAAATGTCTTATTTAAGAAGGCTATTCTATATTTGTAATCAGCATATTTAAACTGAATAGTCAAACGGCATCCACTAAACACATGGAAGCTGCGGTTGGCTGCCAATGATTTCCACTGTATTAGCATTCAACCAATTCTCAATAACTTCTGTGTGACTGATATAGTAGAAGCAAAGGTTAACTGTAAGGCATTTTCCACTCTTACTGTCTGTACAGAACAGTAGCTTCCATCTGATGGCCTTCACTAAATGAATCCACCTTTGACTTTCATTAAATGTGCTGAAATTAAACTCACCAAGCTTAATGAACTCTTCAGATATTTCAGAAGATAACTCCTCTTAATTTAATTTCTAGAACTCTGAATGGATGCATCTCCTTCTCTTCCACAGCTGGGAATCTGTAGATAACCAACCCTATAATATCCTCTAATGAGAACTCTGAAACACAGCAAAAGACCTAAATTCATAACACTGAATCTAATAATGGAAAGACTTGTCATTCACCCTTCCTTTGGTTTTAGACTCAGCTAATAAAATTACAAATAATATATAAGTCCTACATGCTCAATTAACTCTAAATAAGCCTTAAAGCTTTAGATATGTGAGATGGGAGGGTTCCTTATTCTTGAAATATTTTAGTGTATTACTTTTTTACTATAAATATCCATTTGTTATACTTTATTTAGTCTCCTAGAAAATTATAGAAAGATTATCATAACAATATGCTATGAAATTTTAACTCTTCTGTTAATCATAAAAACTAAGAAATCTATTAGTCAAAAATAACTCAATTTGCCAGGCTTGGTTACAAATGCCTTTAATCCCAGCACTCGAGAGGCAGAGGCAGGCAGA
>NW_008353267.1:1451650-1454837 GCF_000622305.1 Nannospalax galili | reverse complement strand
TTTATATTTATATCATGTACCACATGTTCTTTTCACCACCATAATATTCTACGCAAACATATGTGACCAAGCAATGGACTCTCCCTTCTATAAACCACTGATATAATCCTAACTTTATTTACATTTTAATACACATATTTTAAACTTATCCTGCAGGAGGGAAAATAATTATGGATGAAGTCATAAAAGGAAAGATATTTTTTAAAACCATAAGTTCTTCCAGTAGGCAAGAGTAATGCAAATCTTCAATTCAATAGTCAGTAGGTATGACCAGAACCAAGGCACCTACAGAAACAGTTTCAGGAATATTGTTTTCTCTGGTAATAAGTCTCTTAGACTAGAAGGAGGATCAGCAGCTTCAAGCAAATCCTCTTTCCAAATCTGAATCATCAATAGGCCACCTACTGCTCTATCTATGAGTCAGCCAGATCTACATCTCATTTGCATAGACTCCTCCATATTAATATAGTGGAGCAGTATGATTCACTTTTGTCAGAAATATGAAAATAATGAGTATGTTACTAGGAGTAGAGAAGACATACAAGATGGAGGTTGACTGAATCTTCATTTTGCATTGCCAATGAATATTTAAAATAGGGAGAGGCCTTCCCAGCCACATTCTTCTTGCATGAAAAGTATCCACGTATTTATAGAATTATTTTTATGGGATTTTGGTGTGTGTGTGTGTGTGTGTGTGTGTGTGTGTGTGTGTGTGTCTACGTGTCTGTGCCTGTGTCTGTGTCTGTGTGTGTGCATGCATCATGCACGTGTGCTACTGGGAATGGAACCTAAGGCCTTGTGTGTGATAGGTAAGCATCTTACCACTGAGCTATACACCAAACCTTAAAAAATTCTTTTAAGGTGTCTGTAACTCCAGACACCAGGGCCAATCTCTCGGCCCAGAGCCACCACTGCTTCCTGATCCTTCCCATGCAGACCAACCCAGTTCCTCCCCGCGGCCCCAAGGAACCATCTAGGCTTGGTCCCACCCTCACCTCCCTTTACTGCCCTGGATGGCTCAAGCCACCAGCTTCCTGAGACCAGCATCTATACTGGGCCCTTCTCCCAGGGCAGCCCAGTCCCCAAATTCTTGAGGGTAGCATCTTTACTGGACAGACTCATACCTTAGGAGAAGGCCTGATATCATCTGAGCCTCATCTCACTTTGGCCTGAAGACAAAATCAATTAGACCACTCCAATATAAAATCAAAAGAGAGAACCTGAAGCCTAGACCAACCAGCTTTTCGTGCCCAAGAAGGAAACCACAAAGGCACATAAAGTTTACAAAAAGAAGCAGATCTGAACTCTACAAAGGAAGGCTTGAGTCACACAAGAATCAGAAACTAGAAAGGAAATTCACATGTCAAAGTCACAAATAAAAAACAATAACATGAAAAATCAAAATAATATATCCCTACCAAGTACCAATAGTTCTCTAGAGGAGTACAATGAGAACTCCATAGAGATAACATGGGATATGGAACTCAAAGGAACTACTATAAACATGATAAAAGAATCCAGTGAATTTAAAGAACACAAGAAGAAAGAAATCAAAGACCTGAAGGAAGATAGGGATAAACTTTTGAATGAATTCAGAAAAGAGTTAGAAATATTGAAGAATACTCAGGCTGAAATGAAGAAGGAAGTGAAATGCTCAGTAAGCCATTAGAAATGACAGGAGAAAGCCTCACCAATAGGATGAGTGAAATAGAAAACAGAATATCAAGACTGGAAGATAAAGTGGACAAATTAGACCACTCAAGCAAAGACTATGAAAAATTTTTTAAAAACACAAGAAGGGAATATGCAAGAACTTATGACACCATAAAAAAACCAAACTTATGAATCATAGGCATATAGGAAGGAGAAGAATCTCAAGATAAAGGTATGGAACAGATCTTCAATAGGATTATAGAAGAAAATTTCCCAAAATTAAAAAAAGACATGCCCATACAAACACAAAAAGCATAAAGAACACCAAATAGACAGGACCAGAAAAGAAACTCTCCACATCGCCATAGTAAAACAATGTTCAGAACAAAGAGACAATACTGAAAGCTGCAAAAGAGAATCAACAAGTCACATATAAAGGAAAACCCATTAGGATTACAGCTGACTTTTCAGTGCAAACTATGAAAGCCAGAAGAACCTGGACCAAAGTATTCCCAGCTCTAAATGATCACAGATGCAAACCCAGATTACTTTATCCAACCAAAATGTCTATCATAGTTGAAGGGGAAAGAAAAATCTTCCATGATATAAATAGGCTGAAGGAAATCATGTCCACAAACCAGCCCTTCAGAGAGTTTTGGAAGCAATAAAAAGAGCTGAAGAAAGAAATGACTATATGCAAGGGGTTGCAGAAAGAAATTCAGTGAAGGTATAATTGTGGAAAAGTACAGCTATATCAAGAATGTAAACAGAAATAAAAATGATAGGATTCAATGTACATCTTTCATTAATAACTTTAAATATTAATGCACTGAACTCCCAAGTCAAAAGACACAGACCAGATGAATGGATTAAGAAAGAAAACCCATCTTTTTGTTGTCTGCAAGAAACTCTTCTCACTTTCAAGGACAGGCACTACCTTAAGGTGAAAGGATGGAAAAAAATATACCAAGGAAATGGTACTTTAAAAAAAGAGCAGGCATTGCAATTCTAATATCTGATAAAATAGAATTTAAACTAAAACTAATCAGAAGAGATAAAGAGGGCCACTTCATTCTGATCAAAGGAACAATAAACCAAGAAGATATTACAATTATGAACATATATTCACAAAACTCTAGTACACCCACATCATAAAAGCAGTACTACAGGACTTGAAGCCCCAGATTAATCCCAACTAATTAATAGTAGGAGACTTCAATACCCCATTGATACCATTAGATAGGTAGGTCAACAGGACAGAGAATTAACAGAGAGACATCTGAATTAAACCATACCATATATCAAATGGACCTAACAGACATCTACCAAATATTCCACCCAAGCACCAAAGAATATGCTTTCTATTCAGTGCCCCATGGAACCTTTCCAAAATCGTCCATGTACTGGGGTACAAAACAAACCTCAACAAATACAAAAGATTGAAATAACCCATGCATTCTAACAGACCACAATGCAATAAAGCTTAAAATCAACACTGGAAGAATCCCCAGTAACCTCATGAACACATGGAGAT
>NW_008353267.1:1451237-1451557 GCF_000622305.1 Nannospalax galili | reverse complement strand
TGTCAAAAGCAGTACAAAAATTTTGTATACTTATTTCCCAGTTTTTCGTAGTCTTATATTACTATGGTACATTTATCATAACTAAACTTCAGACGTTACTCAGATATCAACAGCTTTTCTAGCTATTTGTTTTTCTATTTGTTAAAAAAAAAAAAAACAGGACAAATGAAACCCAAACCCAGCAGACAAGAAGAAATAACAAAATCAGAGCAGGAATTAAGGATATAGCAAAAAGAAAACAATAAAAAGAATCAACGAATCCAAGAGCTGATTCTTTGAGAAGATAAGCAAGATTGAAAAACCACTAGCCCAGTTAACCA
>NW_008353267.1:1447173-1451101 GCF_000622305.1 Nannospalax galili | reverse complement strand
TGGACAGATATTTAAAGGCATAGGAACCACCAAAACTAATCAAAGAAGAGATTAATAGCTTAAACAGACCCATAATACAAAAAGAAATTGAAAAAGTAATACAAAACCTCGCAACTAAAAAAAGCCCAGGACCAGATGGATTTATAGCAGAATTCTGCCAGACATTTAAAGAGGATCTACATCCAATACTACTTAAGTTATTCAAAAAGGTGGAAATGGAGGGAGAACGTTCAAATTCCTTCTATGAAGCCAGAATCACTCTAATACCAAAGCCAGGTAAAGATACAACCAAAAAAGAAAACTATAGACCTATATCATTAATGAACATTATATGCAAAAATTCTCAACAAAACACTTACAAACTGCATACAGACAACACCAAAAAGATCATCCACCATGATCAAGTTGGTTTATTCCAAAGATGCAGAGATGGTTCAATATACGTAAGTCAATAAATGTCATAAATCATATAAATGGACTCAAAGACAAGAACCACATGGTCATCTCAATAGATGCAGAGAAGGCCTTTGACAAAATTCAACATGCATTTATGTTCAAAGTCCTAGAGGGAATTGGACTGGAGGGAACATACCTCAACATAATTAAAGCCATATACAACAAACCCACAGCCAACATCATTCTAAATGGAGAAAAAGTGGAAGCATTGAAATCAGGAAGCAGACAAGGCTGTCCCCTATCTCCACTTCTCTTTAATATAGTGCTTAAAACTCTTACAAGAGCAATAAGACAAGAGAAAGGAATTAAAGGAGTAATAATTGGAAAAGAAGAGATCAAATTATCCCTCTTTGCAGATAATATGATATTATATCTAAGAGATGCCAAAAATTCCACCAGAAAACTCCAAGAAATTATTAACACATTCAGTAAAGTGGCAGGTTGCAAAATCAATCTACAAAAGTCTGTAGCCTTTCTCTATACCAAGAACAAGCAATCAGAGAAAGGTACATGGAAATACTCCCCTTCACAATAGCTGCAAAAAATAAAATAAAATAGGAATAAACATGACCAAAGACATTAAAGACCTCTACAAAAAAAAATTTAATTCCTTAAAGAAAGAGACTGAGGAAGACATGAGAAGGAAGGACCTCCCATGCTCATGGATTGGAAGAATTAATATTGTGAAAATGACCATCCTACCAAAAGCCATTTACAGATTCAATGCAATGCCACTCAAAATCTCCATGACATTTTTTCACAGAATTGGATAAAAACACCCTAAGATTCATATGGAGGCACAAAAGACCTTGGATAGCCAAAGAAACCCTGAGCTATAAGAGCAATGCTGGGGGGGATTACTATACCAGATATTAAACTGTATTACAGAGATATAGTCATAAAAACAACAGGGTACTGGCACAAAAATAGACCCATAGAGCAATGGAACAATATTAAAGACCCAAATATGAGTACATTCAATTTCAGTCACCTGATATTTGACAAAGGACCCAAGAACATTCACTAGAGGAAAGACAGCATGTTCAGCAAATGGTACTGCCAAAACTGGTTCTCTACCTGTAGAAGAATGAAACTAAACCCTTCATTTCACCTTGCACAGAAGTCGCCTCCAAATGGGTCAAAGACCTCAATATGAAACCTGAACTCTGAAACTGTTCCTGAAACTCTGAAACTGTTAGAAGAAAACATTGGCAATACCCTACAAGATATAGGTGTAGGAAAGTGTTTTGTAAACCAGACATCAACTGCCCAGGAAACAAGGTCAAGAATCAACAAATGGGACCTCATTACACCAAAAAGCTTCTGTACATCAAAAGAAGCAATGAAGGAAGTGAAGAGAAAACCCACAGAATGGGAGAAAATCTTGACTAGTGACACATCTGACAGAGATTTAACATCCAGAATATATAATGAACTCAAAAAACAAAGTATCAATTAAAAGATGGGCAAAGGAGCTGAACAGAGAACTCTCAAAAGAAGAAATAAAGATGGCTAAGAAGCATCTTAAAAGGTGTTCAACATCACTAGTAATTAGGGAAATGCAAATTAAAACCACTTTAAGATTTCATCTTACCCCAATCAGACTGGCTAAGATCAAGAGAACAAATGATACCAAATGTTGGAGAGGATGTGGGGAAAGGGGAACACTCATCCACTGCTGGGGGGACTGCAAGCTTGTTCAACCCCTATGGAAAGGAGTGTGAAGAACTATTAAAAATCTACAAATGAACCTACCACGAAAGAACACATCCTACTGCAGAGACACTTGTACATCCATGCTTGTTGCTGTTCTTTTCATAATAGCTAAGAGACTGAAGCATCCTAAGTGTCACTCAACTGTCAAGTGGATAATGAAAATGTGGTTTATTTATACAAATGTAGTTCTACTCAGCAGTAAAGCAAGATGAAATCATGAAATTTCCAGGTAAATGGATGAAACTAGAAACTGTTATACTAATTGAAGTAACACAGACTCAGAAAAACAAACGACATATGTTCTCCCTCATACATGGATCCTAGGACCAAATCCTTATAAGTGAATGTGTATCCAGACATAACTACAGGAAGCAGGATAATGAAGAGGAACCAGGGCAGTAAAGGAAAAGAAAAATCTGAAAGAGAAGAACAGTAGAAAACAGGTGTTTACAAGGGAGATATGAATAATAATGGAGTTATTTTAAGGGGAGAGGGGAGGGAAGGTTATACAAGGAACCTAAGGGATAAAGGGAAAGAAGGAGCTCAAGAGAGCCGGGACTGTAGGAGAAGGGTATTATTAAGGGAGAAATGGAAAAAACGGGGTCACCTTAAATGGGAAAACCATGGTGGAAGGGTTAGACAATGTGAGAGATAAACAATGCCTAACTGGGTTATTTTAATGGGAGGGGGAGGGAAGGTTATACAAGGAACCCAGGGGATAAAGGGAAAGAAGGAGCTCAAGAGAGGTGGTACCACAGGAGAAGGGTATTATTAAGGGAGAAATGGAAAAACGGGGTCACCTTAAATGGGAAAACCATGGTGGAAGGGTTATGAGAGATAAACGATAAACAATGCCTAACTGGTTTTAGAAAACTAGAGGGAACCATATTAGGCCAACAACTTACTGACAAATTATGCATAAACCAGATCAAAGAATGTAATATATGCTTAGGCAAGGTTTATCTGAGAGTGTTTGGTCTTTGCTCAAGCTCTATCTACATGGCATATGGTAATTAAAAGTACCAGACTGGTGGAACTAACTTTCTTGGATGTTTAACAGCCATACTTTGAGGCCTATAGTAATTTGGTCGGAGGGACATAAAGGACACTTTTTGCTCCTTGCCCTCCTAGGTCAACTAAATTCCAGGGGACTATGAGCACATCTCAAAATGTTCTGTAACTGTGGTAAATCAATCTGTCCTCTTGAGCAAGGAGGCCTTGGAGACAGACACCACCAGATGGACCTGAACCAGTATCCAGTCTACAAAGAGGAGGGTCAACAGGAGATACCTTCCTTTGAGTTATTGGCCAAGATGGCACAAGAGCCTCCCAGACAGTAACCCATCATAGAACTGGGAAAATGAACAACAGACCCCAATCTTATCTAAAGGAATATTGACAAATGATTACTGCTAGATGAGGAACAGCTGATCTTCCTAAAACAAGGATCTCTAGATAGGCTGACTAGATTCAGCAGACGGACAAGCACTGGAGAGTGTCTGGGGGGTGTCAACAACACAGTGGACAGTAACAGGGATGACACAGTATGTGGGAGGGGGAGGCTATGGGAGGGTGCCATTTGGGAAGTGGGAATATAGATTAATAAGATTGTGTGGGATGTTCTGTATGACATACACACAGAAAAATCAACAAATTTTAAAAAAGAGATATTTTAGGAAGAAGTGTAAAAATTTACTTCATGTTAAATAGTAGAGGTGATAAACATTACCATTGAAATCTATCTGATGAATCTAGT
>NW_008353267.1:1439847-1445530 GCF_000622305.1 Nannospalax galili | reverse complement strand
GGTTCCCAGACCCCACATGATGGTTCACAACCATCTGTAATGTCAGTTCCAATGGATCTAATGCCCTCTTCTGGCTTCTGTGGATATGAAGCACATACATAGTACATATCCATACATGTAAACATGTAGGCAAAATACTCATACACGTAAAATAAGAATAAACAAATCTCTAAAAAAATTCCAAGACTATTATTGATCAACTTTTCACAAATGTAATTGACTCGAAACTTCTCATGATCTTCATTAAGAATAAAAGTCAAAAATTGTTTCCACATTGGTACATAAATAAGTTCAGCCAAAGTAACTTCTTTATACACTGTGAATAAAAGTACATTTCCATTTCTTTTTCCACATGCTTCTCTATACATCTCTCACATGTGCAGAGCCCAACACTGAGCTGAGTTGTTATGAAAGGTTTGTGTGCTATTACAACAGAGGTAAAGCAAATGAAACCCAGAATCAGTCTGGTTAGTTAGGCATTTTAACTTTTCTCATCCAACTCTTTCACCTACAGCAGAAGCGCAACAAATGCTCCCAACTCATCCCCATGGGACCCAATGATTTCTTTGCACCTCATGTGGGGAAGCAGACTTGAGCCACCTCTCCCATCCCCACAGCCACATACACATAATTTAAAGAAGTGGGCTCTCATTCAAGTTACAAATAGCACTTTTCTTTTTAGATACTTCATTACTTTTCAAAGATGATTTGCTGAGGGTTAAATGGCTGCTAAAGATAACTAGGAGACTGGAGGTAGATACAGTAAAGAGCACTGAATTCTAAGTTAGGATGCAATCCACTTCCCCACCACAAGGCAAATGGAGAACATGTGCCTGAAATTTAATCATATCCAACTTCTCTAAACCCTACGACCCATTTCAATAGCAGGCTAGCATGTTCAGACTTTGCATACGAGATTTAAAATGATGCATATCTGCAAAGAGGACTAATGTTGCAAAGGACAAAGTAAGCATCTCCACTTGCTAAACTCAAAATCTAGCCCACCATTGACATAAATGAACCTCTGAGCATCTGATAATATCTTTTTTGTATATTTCACTGAATTAACTAAAAGGGTCTTTGCAAAGCTTGCAAGCCAATTTCCCCAAGTTCATATAGAATTGTATCTATTCTGGCCTAAGGAAAAAAAATCGACCCCTTTGTGATGCAGTCCGAACACGTAGCCTCACCTTCACCTTCCCGGGCAGTCCTCAAATCTTCTGTCAGTTCAGCAGATTTTTTTTTTAGAATACATTAAGTCTGTTTTGTCTTTTTAGCTTAAAATGAAAAAGAAAATACCTGGTAATATTTGCATGACTACTGCCAAACTTATTAGTGAATATGAAAAATAATGAAGCACAGAGAAAAAGCCCCACAGAAAGTTAGAATTGTGTATGTTTGCTGTGAAGGGCAGCATTATCCTTGGCAACTCCACAGAGCAACTGTGTGGTGAAAGTTCAGTCTTTCCATCTTATATTCTCTCAGTTACTAAAAGTCTTCTTTCTTTTCTTCTCCCTCACTGGGAAGGGGGATGACAATTAAGAAAGCAACTTGAACTTTGCTATGACAAGGAAGTCATGAAATCTATAAAGGTTAGAAAATCATTCTTTTACATGTACTAAATTGCTGTGCAAATTCCCATTACCTTTCCCGCTCCTAGGCAAATGAATCCCAGCCTCCTACTCCAGGAACCAGTTGTCAGGGGAGGAGAAAGAGGGTGATAAGCCAGACTTCTGGCATGAGCCAACAATGTCTAGTTCTCACAGCTTTAATCACTTTGACTTGCTGTATCAAAGTGACCCACAGAGTGCTTTTAAATGGACTTTCAGGGCCATGATAAAAGAGGGACACACCCAGGAAAAAAATGATCAAAACTAGGCTAAGGCTGAGGCTGGAACCAGGCCCATTCACATCCATCTAGCACTCAGCAATATACCATCCCCCCATGCCTTCCTTCTCCAACATGTTTGAAAAATTACTTCTCAAACAGTCACACACCCAACACAAAAGGGTTTAAGAAAATCTTTTTCAAGAAACCTAGAGGGAAAAGTGATGCCCTAGAAACCCTATGAGAAATGCACATAGAGTGTCTGAACATTAATGCATATGTATACCTGAGAGCTACTTGGTAGGGAACACAGTGCCAGATAGAAGAGACCTCCATTAGAGTGACAAACATGCCATACAGCACTCATCAAAGAAGCTTCTTTTTGCAACATATGGAGGCTATTGAAGAATTGCACATCTGGTCAGGCACAGAGAACATACGCCTGGGAAATGCCCAGTACTAGGAGACACATCTGCAGTTGAATCTCTACAACCAAGTCTCATGGAACATAGTGGAATAAGGGGTAGAGAAAAGGCTAATGCACCCAACTCTCACCAGTGAGGCTTCCGTGTACATCAAAGTGTGATGCACACAGAAGGCCACAATAGGCCAAGTTTTGGAGAATAAGAGACTGTAGAGTGCAGGCTGGGACTCCTATGTGGAACCTTACCAACCCACAGCTCAGGGACCATTGCAAAAGAGGAGGCAGAAAGATTGTAAGAGCCAGGGCTGGCTCATGAAATTAAGGGGGTGGAGGCTTCCAGGCCACTAGAGGCTTACTCATGCAAGCCTGCAGCAGCAGTGCCATCAAACATGGGACCCATGTCAGCTCAATGAAACAAGGGCCCAAAGGGGAGGTGAGAAATAGGTGGTGGGCCAGCACTAGACAGAGAACCATTTGAGACTGATTGCTGCTGGGTGAGGGAGAGTATGACTTACATATGACCACTGGATGGGCTGGCTAGAATCTAGTGGACTCAATTACACTGAAGGACATTTGGATACAAACACCAAAATGAATAGGACTCAGCATGTATGGCAGAGTGCATAGGGTTCGGTGGGGGGGATGGGGGAGGCATGGATGGGGGAGGGGAATCTGGATTTGAGTGGGAAGTGTATGAAATTTTAAAAGCTTAATAAAAATTTCTTAAAAAATAGTCAAATAGGGTTTTGCTCAGCCTCATGGGGCTGTTGGTTGTTTCATTCATCAGTAGCCTATATTTTAAAATCTAGACTGCATTAACTCATTCATTGACTCATTCATTTATTGATAGTCTACTAAGTATCAAGCACCATGCTAAGTAAGCCCTGAATATTTCCAGCGTTCAGAAGAGTTTACAATCTATTTCATGGCAAATGTGGTATACACATGACATTGTGTATCACCATACAGTGAAACATACATACTTGGTCCTATGAGAGCTTATAAGAGGTTTAACCGACAGTATAGGAGGTCCAAGAAAATGACTGGGATGAAAGAGAAGGAAACAGAAGCTTCTCTGTAACAAAACCCTTTCTTCTCTTTTACACAAAGCTCTATTACATTTGGGTCAACACTGGTCAGAGTTTCTGTTGAGGACAAGAAATAATCCATCTTCCCTTAAAAAAATCAAAGATTGGACACAGAAAATAAAACCCATTCATCTTTCAGTTGAACAAAACAGAACACAAAGGGAGTTTTCTTCCTGTGCTTTCATACTGAAACTAATAAATTCATAAACACTAAATGAACAGCCTGTCCTTCACGTGTAAGAGTCATGCAACTTCCCCACTATCAAAGGATGAAAATCATGAGAGCTGTTCTGTTTGTTTGTTTTATAGGACTGGTTTTGTCCCTTGTCTCATTTTATGGCAAAAATCTATATTATTTTTCATTTTACTTTTCCTATTAACAGGTACATACTTATAAAGTCATTTTAATGGGTTTGAGGTAAACTCAGTAGCTAACTAACCTCAAAACATTTTCAAATAACTTGCCTAAAGCATCTAAAATCATTTAATTGTCCCACACTGAAAAACTTACACTACATCTCAATTGTTCCTGAATTCTTTGTAAAGGTACATCATATATCTTCGTCATAATACTTTTTCTTAATTTTACAATCCTAAATCCTCTAGGGTTCTCAAACTATATTTTTCTACATGTAGCCATCCTTTCATGGTCTTTCTGGATGAATAGTCTTCTCTTTGTATTTAATTCTGCTGTCATAATTTTTGCTAGCACAACTACTGCAACTTGGGTGTAGAATCTCAAAGAAATGAGACAGATTAGTCAGATACCAGGGCAAAAAATATTGTTTATTTAGTATTTTTGTCTCTGTGGAAATATAAAATATGGCCTAGTCATACCTTGAGGTTTTCCAAAAGATTACAAGGAAAGAAGATGGATTTCATCCATTACATCCCCTAGTTTATGAGGCCTGTCACTCTATCAGAGAGAAAATGAAAAGTCTGTCATGATTTGTCTTCATGAAGTTTACTAGTTTATTGTGCATTTTTATTCCTTCCCATCTGATAGTCTCACTGACAACTTCAAGCAAGTATTAAAGGAAAAATGACTATTAGGATGATAATATAACAAGAGGCCTGGAATCCAAGATCAAAATTCAGCACAGGAAAGCAAGATAGTTGTGGTCCAGAACCACCTGCAGTTCTGAAAAATGAGGGTCAATCACCTAGATAAGGAGTCTGAGCAACAAGAAGATACAAGTGTGTTCTCAGTAATAGGTAACATATCTTTGATATTCCTTTCTCATTTGTGTGCTTCCTATAAAGCAAGAAGCAATTCGCAAGGTCAAGTTGGATGGCCACAGTGGCAAGTGATAACTACCAAGTAGAGCTGTAACTCACCCATAGACTCCAGAAAATAAAGACCCTCCTGGGGCAGCTCAATTAGAAGCACCTGCCTAACATGCACAAAGTCATGAGTTTGAAATCCAGTCACACACACACACACACACACACACACACACACACACACACCCCTTAGTGAATCAGCTAATAGCCAATGCTGTCTTGTTAGAGTCACATGAAAGAATTGTGCAAGATCAAGGTCAACTTCTACTGGAATGATATCTTCACTGTATTATAAATGTTTCCCCAAACATCTCATGAGTCTTCTGGATATTCTATTATGAATCTATCTCCAAAGACTGCATTTAAACTAGATTTGAAATTACTTAAGTATATGTACTAAACTGTTAGAGATATTAGATTCCATGTGCTTGCAATTCAATTTTAATAAAATATTGTTATATAATTTTATATGACCTGAAAGGAGAAAAATATTTGTTAAACATTGTATTAGGTTCTCTAAAGAAACATAACTGGTAGAATGAATATATATGTGTATAGAGATTTATCAGCTTAGCTCACAGGATAGAGTCCGAGTAATCCAACAATGGCTGCACCACATTGGTGAGGCTGAGAATCCATAGTCTCTCAGTCCACAAGGCTGGATGTCTCAGTAGTCCCAATCTGGCGCTGAAGGTCTGACAAATTCCAAAAGATCTGCTAGTCTTCAGTCTACAGCAGCAAGAGGAACTCACCAGCAAGAGAGAAGGCAAGCAGCAAGAAGCCAGGCGTTCTCCTCTGCCTTGGCCTTTTATACCGGCTGCCATCAAAAGGTAACACCCATATTTAGGGTATGTCTTCTGGCTTTAGATGATCCAATCAAGAAGATCTCTTTTATTTCAGTTAATCCCAGATCCAATCAAGTTGACACCCAGGATTAGCCATCACAAGTCCACCCCTTGTCAACTTGACACACAATAGCATCTCTCTGTGTCATGCCTAATTTTCAAATGAAAACAATGTTGAGGTCATAATTTCACCTAACATGACCATAATTTCACC
>NW_008353267.1:1401015-1439278 GCF_000622305.1 Nannospalax galili | reverse complement strand
AAGCATCAGAAGCCCAAAGTGTCCAGGGGGAAGTCTTAGCTTCCAGTTCAATGGAATGTTTGTTGTCTCTCCTGGCAGAAGCACTCTCTCCTCTGGAATCAAAACATCCAAGCCAGTAGAGTGTAAAGTTGAGGATACAGGAAGCTAAAATTTTCCAAGTGGGTCACCAGGGGTCATAGTGAGTGGAATCATTTCCAGTTCCACCCCTTGATTCCTGGATCCGTGAATCTTCGCTATAGGAGAAACTGCACCATACATTGGATGATGATTCAAAGCATACACCGCCTTCTGGAGGACCCTGCCCCAGCCCTATAGGGAATTGCCACCTAATTGGTACTGTAACTGTGTCTTTAAGAGGCCATTCCATCATTCTGTCAAGCCGGCTGCTTCAGGATGGTGGGGAACATGATAAGACCAGTGGATTCCATGACCATGGGCCCACTGTCACACTTCTTTCACTGTGAAGTGAGTTCCATGGTCAGAAGCGATGCTGTGCAGAATACCATGATGGCATTCTGTAAGTCCCTGGATGGTAGTTTTGGCAGAAGCATTACGTGCAGGAAAGGAAAATCCATAACCAGAATAAGTGTCTATTCCTGTAAGGACAAAACGCTGTCCCCTCCAAGATGGAAGTGGTCCAATGTAGTCAACCTGCACCAGGTTGCAGGCTGGTCGCCACGGGAAACAGTGCCATATCGGGGGCTCAGTGTTGGTCTCTGCTGTAGGCAGATCTGGCACTCAGCAGCAGCTGTAGCCAGGTCAGCTTTCGTGAGTGGGAGTCCATGCTGTCGAGCCCATGCATAACCTCCATCTCTGCCACCATGGCCACTTTGTACATGGGCCCATTGAACATTGACAGGGATAGCTGAAGAAAGAGGCTGACAATCCACAGAGCGGGTTATCCGATCTACCTGATTATTTAACTCATCTTCTGCTGAAGCCACTTTTTGATGAGCATTTACATGAGACACAAGTATGTTCACATCCTTTGCCCATTTGGAGAGATCTATCCACATACTTCTTCCCCATACTTTCTCACCAATTTTCCAATCGTGCTCCTTCCAAGTTCTTGACCATCCAGCCAAACCATTGGCTACAGCCCATGAATCAGTATATAATCGCACTTCTGGCCATTTCTCCTTCCAAGCAAAATGCACAAGCATGTGCACTGCCCAAAGTTCTGCCCACTGTGAAGACTTTCCTTCCCCAGTGTCCTTCAGGGTTGTTCCAGAAATTGGCTGTAATGCTGCAGCTGTCCACTTCTGAGGGTGCCTGCATAGCGTGCAGAACCATCTGTAAGCCAAGGCCTAGTCTTCTGTTCCTCAAGGGCACCTGGCCTTCCCTTCGTTCAAGGGGTTCTGGGTCTGTAAACTGTTTCAAGTCTGGAAATCGGTTGACTAAGCGAGATTCTTTATTGCTACGATCCAATACTGACTTCCTGTCATTACTCCTAAAGCTTTTCTGCTTATACAGATCAAATAAAAACTTAGTAGGCTTCTTATGTATGTGGTCCCTGGGAACACCATGACTGATTAGCCAGTACCACAGGTCCATTTGAGTCATGCCAGTATTGTTTTGCCTTTGCCACCCATTATGATAAGTACGCTCACCTTGTCTCTGGTAATTCAATACTGCCACCTGACCCCTACTCCATGGTCCTGTTACACCTATTATATTTACATTTAATTTATGCAACTGAGCAGCAGCATCTCCAACTGTAAGATTCGGCATAAGGAAAAGAGCAAAAACAAAGCTCTTCTTCTCTCTTGTCCTATACACAGTTGGTCAGAAAAATGCAGTTTGCTGGCAGTAGTTTTCTTTACCCCAGTGCCCAGGGTCTGTTTCCATCATGTTCCTCTGGATAGCTATAATACTTTCTACATGTCTCCATTTTACTGTTAATTTCATATTACTATAATGAAATAACTTACAAAGAGAAATTTTTCATTGTGGAGATTTAGCCCAAGACTAGACACACCCACTGCTTTGAGCCTCGGATGGGATTTTTGATGGCAGAAGTGGGCAACGGATGACATAAAAAAGTCTCACCTCCCTTCCAGGAAGCAAAGGGGAAGAAGTGGAGACCAAAGTCCCCAAAACCTCTTCCCAATGATGTGAAGAACTTCCCACTAAAATGCACCTTCCAAAGGTTCCACGGCTCCTAATAGCATCATCCTGGGGACTGAGCAGTTGACACATAGACCTTTGGGAAACATTCAGCCTTCAAAGTCTATGACCTTCCTCTCCTTGGTCACCTTCCCCATGGGGTGTATTAGTTCAGAGTGAGCCTGAAGAAGCCACACCATACCTGTGCTCAGAACCATGCAGTCAGTCCACTTCAATACAGCACTGACTCCACCACACCTGATCCCCTTACTTGCTCTATTTCCACTGTACCTTTCTAACCAAATAAATACATTTTTTTCTTACTATATTTATACATTTTTCTTCCATCATTATACTATAATCTCCTCGAAGCCAGAATCTTGCAATCTTTTATTCACGAATATCATTTGAGTTCCTACAATAGTGCTTAAACCTACACTTAATCTTTTTCAATTAATATATGTGTAAAATTTTTTTAAAAATACATAAGAGAAGCATCAGGGCTGGAGAGATGGCTCAGTGGTTAGGAGCACCTGCTGCTCTTGCAGAGTACCTGGGTTTGATTCCCAGCACCTCCATGGTGGCTAACAACCATCTGTAACTCCACTTCCACCAGAATCCAATGCCCTCTTCTGACCTCCACAGGCACTGCATGACATGGGTGCGTTTACATCCATGCAGGCAATATAGTCAATACACAAAAAATAAAAATGACAAAATATTTTAAAAAGAAAAACATCAATATAGTTTACTGTGCCAACATGTTATACATGCATGCACACCAACTTCATAAAAGATACTAAAGGAATTTACTTTCAAAAGCTCATCAAATTATAAATAACGAGAAAATTACCTGCTTCATTAAAACAGCAGCATACACCATGGGTAGTTGTGAAATTAGAAAACCTTCATTTACATTAGAGGAAGGACAAAATGACAGTAGCTTCATAGCTACTATGGTCTATTCTATTGAGTATCCTAGAAATGTAGTAAGATAACATAGAAATAAAAGTCTAGAATGGAAGAAAGAGTGGTCATTTGAAAGGACTGAATGACTTAAAGGAAACCAAGTGGAATCAGCTAAAATACTAGCTCTAAGCCTATTAATGTGACAGGATAGCAAATCAACATACGGGAATTAGTAATTCAGCTGTATGCCAGCAATAATCAATTTAAAAAGTAATTTCAGAAAGAGCACAAGAAAGATATTCAGAGAAAAGACTATAAAATACCTGGGAACAAATCAAAGAAGAAATGTTGGAGAGACAACTACAAATCAAATCATATTCTCCACTGTTTCAGGCCTTTACAGGGTTGATTCAGAATCCGTTCTCACAGCTCCATGCTCACTCACCTGGTGAGAGTGTCTTTTACCTTTTGTTACCTCTTAATTTTTTAGATAATTGGCTCTAAGAGTAATCCTTCATGCTCAAATAAAACATGGTTAAAGATAAGATTAATGATTTCCATGTCATTGTACATGTAGAAAACAGCACATTTTTACCATTGAAATAATTTACAGATAGTAAGGTATGCTTCCTTCAAGTTGCACACACTAGTCAGTCTGTCTATGTAAAGCTAAACTCCTGCTGGGGAATATAAATTACTATAGAGAGAGCAAAGCCTTGTGAGATTTTCTTCCCTTAACAACTGTATCTATATATCTATTTTTTTAATAAAATCTACAAATGACTTCTAAATTGGTACTTATTAAAATATTCTTCCTAGAGGTAAAACTATTTAGGCATGTGTAGGGGGTAGAATTTGTCAAGGCAAATAAGCCATAGGATACATCTAATGCATCCTTTGGGGTCTTGTATATAAAATGGGCCATAAATAATCAATAGTGACATAAATCAACAGCAGAACACATGCTAAAATAAATACGAAATATTTATAATTGGAGAATAAGAGTTGGTAACTGGTTCCAAATTTTGACTAATATAGCAATGGCTTGCCTAGTTAGTAGGGACTCTATAAACTTAATTTATATAACCACCTAGAATAATTATAGTACTCTGGAGAAACTGAAGTATAAAAATACCATAAAATCCAGGGTAAATTAGGTTTGGGTTTATAACTGGAAAATGCTTTAATTACTTTGTGGGGGAGTAAGTGTGTGTGGTGGGGAGTGTACACGCCCACACACACACACACACGCACAATGGGTATATGTGATATGTATATGAATGTGAGTATAATATACAAGGTGTATGTATGTTCTGAGCACATGCATACCATGGTATTTATGTAGAGATCAGAGGAAATCCTCAGGTGTCAGTCCTCACCTTCCACCTTGTTGAGATAAGGTCTCTTTACCATTTGTTGCTGCATACACCAGGCTAGCTGGCCCACAAGTTTCTAGGATTCACCTGACTCAACCTCTCATCTCTCCACAGGAACACTGAGACAACAAATGTATGCTACCTCGTGTATTTATTTACATAGGTCCTGGGAATTTGGACCCATGTACGAAATTCTTTTTTAAAAAATGATAGAAACATCACAATTAATTCCTACTTCATCCTCAAACCTGAGTGTCAATAAACATTCAGAGAAATTCTAATGGAGATAAGTATAACTGAAAAAGGGCTGAATTTTCAGTAGTGGATGAGCAACATGTTAAGCACTTTCTCAAAAGTAAAGAGCATACCAAAGGTTATTATAAAAATTAACTTTTCTTGGGCTGGAGAGATGGCTCAGCGGTTAAGAGCACTGACTTCTCTTGCAGAAGATCTGGGTTCAGTTCCCAGCACCCACATGGTGGCTACGAACCACCCTTAACTCCAGTTCCAGGGGAAGCTGAAGCCCTCTTCTGACCTCCATGGCATTGCATGACATGGGCGCACTCACATACATGCAGGCAATATATTCATACACATAAAATAAAAATAATAAATAAAATATTTTTAGAATAACTTTACTAAACTAATGACATATAACAAGCTCTCAGATGTTAACCATATTCCTTCAACAAAATAGAAATTGTTGCTAACCTTCCAAATTGTAGTGAATCATCACTAATGCTGGCTGATAACAGTCTGAACAAGTCTTACTCCTGTTTAGATTTTTCTGGAGGTCTAAACCTCTTTAAACTGAAAAGGATCCAGTGAAGGACAAGAGACAGAGTGCTACAGGGATCCTATACGAGCATGTAAATCCAATCATTGAGTAAATTTGGGAACATGGGACTCTAACACAGAGACTATAACAAACAGATTCAGAAAATAAAAAATTTATATAAAACTTTATTACAAAGGTAGGGAGAACATTGTGGCTTTAAAATATGTGCCCAGAACTATTAATCTTCTTGGAACTTTCCACTAGAAGCAAATGAGATCTCTTTGTTTCTCTCTTCTCACATTTACACATACCTTACATGTATAAACATTGCATGTACATGTTTCCTTGAAGATCTATAAAGAGCATGCCTACTATCAGCCCTACCTTCTTTTCTCTGCAAGAACAAATAGCAAGGTTTAGCCCAATTGGTAGGCAACATCTAAATCCTGTCTGTCCCCTAAACACACACTTCAAGTACACTGATTGCAAAAAAACCAATGTTATGCCTATCTCAGTCCATTCGTCTTCTCTTGCTATATAACACAACTGAGTATTTTATATTATTGTTCAAACACATATTTATATATTCCTTTCACCCACACACTGCAGCAGCCATACTGACCTTCACCTCTTGATTCCTTGGATATATTAACATGGAAGACACAATCCCACAGTTACAACAGACTTTGCACCAGGTGTTCCCTGTATCCAGAAGGTGCTTCTAACAGATTGTTCATAGTGCAACCCTCTATGTCTATTATTTATTGCTCGTCTTCCCCTTTTATAACATAAATTCAAGGACAGCTGGAATCTTTTAGCTCACTTTTGTATTCCAAAAACCCAGAACAGTAGATGGCACATAGTAGGTAGTCAGTAAACATTTGTTGAATGATTGACTGGACTTGACCCTCCTGTGGGCTCCATGTCTACTGATTCAATTACCAAACCTATAGTAAACCATAATATTTTAATATTATGCCTGTATTAAGCATGTCCAGACATTTTCTTGTCATTATTGCCTAAACAATATGATACAATAACTTTTTACATTGTCTTGGGGATTGTAAATAATCTAAAGGTGAATTAAAGGGCAAAAAGAATGTGTATAGGCAATGTGCAATGCTATACTACTCTATCCAAGAAAGGTGAACATGTGCAGATTTGGTTATTGGAGGGGGTTCTTAGAACAAATTCCCAGTAGACATCAAAGATTGGCAGTATATGGATTTAACTACCATAAATAATTATCAGACAGATGTTACTCTTTCATTTAAGACATGGAAATAAAACCTTGTAAAATCAATAAATAGTCCAAAGCAACACAAGCAAGCAGTGTAGAAGCAGAATTTCTATACACAGTACTAGGGCACAGGTGGTTAATTTGTCCTCATCACCATGGCGAAATAACCTCATAGAAACAGCATTAAGGTAGGAAAAGTTTGTAATTGGGTTGAAATGGCAAAACTGACTCCATTTTATTCTGACTTTTGCTTTGCCCTGTGTTCCTGTACAACCACCCCTCCTGTTCATGCTTGCTAACTGCAGCCAGCCAGCAGAACATCTCATGCAGGCAGTTTCAGGGAGTACACTGATTCTCTGATGCTGGGAAACTTACAACTAGCCAGGTAGCACATCCCTTCCTAACATCTCCTGGATTGTTTCTGCAGTTCTGAGAAACTTGCTTTTCCTGACTAGAGAGATGGCTCAGTGATTAAGAGCACTGTCTGCTCTTGCAGAAGACCCAGGTTTTAACCCCAGCATCCACATGGCAGCTAACAGCTGTCTGTAACTCCAGTCCCAGGGGATCTGTCACCCTCTTCTGTCCTCCACAGGCATTGCATGACATCGGTGCACTTACATACATGCAGGCATAACATTCATATGCATAAAATCGAAGTAAATAAAGAGAAAAAATTAAGAAACTTGTTTTTCCTAACCTAAACTTAGAAACTTTTTAGCTGAAAATCTCTTTGTTAACATACCTGCCCCTGGTCTGGTGTAAATGTGCTGATCTGATGTAACTATGGTTATTGGCATTGCCCCTGTCATGATATAATTATCGTTTTAAGCTTTATAAACTCTGCTTTGCTTCTCCTCAGGGTTGGGAGTTCTTTTGAGCATTAGCCCCATCTCAATTGCCTGGTATTACTAATTAAAGGACTCTTTAAAAAAAAGTACTTTTGTTGAATTTTTGTGGATTTCATACAATACATCTTAGTCATTATTTAGGGGACTAGTGAGATGGCTCAGTGCTTAATAGCACTGGCTTCTCTTGCAGAGGACCCAGGTTTGATTCTAAGCACTCACATGGCAACCAACAACCATCCATAACTCCAGTTCCAGGGGATTTTGTGCCTTCTTCTGACTCACAGGCACTGCATGACACAGGTGCAACTACCTACATGCAAGCAATACACTCATACACACAAAATAAAAAATAAAATATTTTAAACATATTTAGCCCCTCCTTCCCTATCTTCACCCCCCCATAGTCTGCCCACAGGACTTCATGCACTTTTTTCATAGATGTTAAGGCCTATCTAGTCAAGTTAGTGTAACCAGATGTCCCTCAGTGTGAGTTCATCCACTGGAGCCTGTTCAGCCTGTCTGGCATCTTTCCTTTAAAGAAGATCAACTCTCCCTCACCCAGCAGTGATCACATGCAATAGTTCCTTGCCAAAGTTGTGGCCTTCTGCAAGTTTCACCAGTTCTATAAGTGGCATGTCTACAACGGAACCTTTACACCTAAGGCTCATGGAACTTAGAGTAACAAGGGATAGAGAAAATACTAATGTACCTCTCAATTCTCACCAGTGAAGCTTCTTCAAGTAATAGGGGGTAATTAACACAAAAGTCCACAAGCGGCCAAAGTGTAGAGAATAAGAAAATGAAGAGTATGGGTCCCTGGACAGGATTCCTATATTAAGCTTCGCCCATCAGGGCTCAGGAACCATTACAGAAGAGAAGGTGGAAAGATTCTAAGAGGCAGGGGTGGCACATGACCATAAGGAAACAGAGTCTTACAGGTTCCTGGGAATTTGCGCATATGAACATACAGGAATGGTGACATCATGCACAAGGCCCATGCAAACCTGATCAGACAAACCCAGTATAGAACTTGAGAGATGGACGGGAGGCCACAACTTTAGTGAGGAACTAATTAAAGAACTCTTAATTGGACCATCACTATGTGGCATTCCTCTGTGCCTCTCGCTTGGTAGTACAGGGTCGGGACTTAGTGCATGCTGGTAGCAAAGGCATGACAGAATTCAAGGCAGCAAGAGTGTGTGACAGAGGATCCTCATATCCTGAAGATCAGAAGCAGAGTGGAACTGGAACAGGGCAGACTGTAGCCCTCAAAGACCTGCCTCTAGTGGCCTTCCCCATCTAGCCAGGTCCCATGTCCCAAAAGTTTTACAGCCTCCCAAACATGGCCACCAGGTGAGGAGCCACATGTTCAAACTCATGAGCCTGTGAAGGAGCATTTTGCATTCAACGCATGACAGGCACCCACACATTGCATCCAAAAAGAACATATTGCTATGTATGCCTCCTTTTCATCATAAAGAGGAAAGGATGTTCCACAAACACAGAAGAAATACAGAAGGAAGATCAGGTCACAACTCTACAATTGTCAACAATTTTAATTTTCAGAAAACGAAGTATGAATGTGAAGAATACCAGCAGAAGTCAATACTCCATTCCCTAGCACTACTGTTTATATAAGTCAATAAGTAAAAGAAAAATCTGTCAGAATAAGAGCCTACACACTCCCGACTCTTTAATTACTTTTTAGAAGAATAATATTTCACATTGTCATTGCAGCCTGTGGATACAAGTCTAGATACTGACCTGAAATGAATAATACTTTGAAAGAGTGACAGTCTAGAAATCAATGTCATATTTTCCAGTTTTATGTCATTTTTCAGCTTGAGCATAATGATGTTATTACACTGAAAATAAACACTAGAATTATTATGAAGCTATTTTCTTTGAATTTTTGTGTTCTCTTTCTTAGTTTTTTCAAAAACTTGGGAGTATTTAAAAATTATATTTTGGTAGTTGGCCATTATTTTAAATATGCTATCTCTGAATATGATAGAGTTGACTGTCAGGATATGCTAGTGTTCCTTTTAATCTACCTACAGGAAGTGTAGAACCTGAGGGAAGTTAGGTCTAATTGGAGGAAGCTAAGACATCTGGATATGCCTTTGGAGCAATACTTTCAACCTAGTACCACCTCTCCCTCATTCCTTCCTCCCTGGCTGCTACAAGGTAAGCATGAGATACCATAATCTCCAACCACGTTGTATTATGCTACTACAGGCCCAAAGGCAATGGGGCCAAGTGACGATAGACTGAACCCACTGGGACTCTGAGCCAAAATTAGCCTTTCCTTTTTTAAGTTGCTTATCTTAGGTATTCGTCCCATTGAGGGAATGCTAAGAGACTCTATTTTTAATGTGCACCACACTGAATAGAAGACAGGTTTGAGAGATGCCAAAATCACTATTTTGTAGAAGAAATCTGATGAATGAATATAATTCCAAGAAATGGACTTCTCAGGGGTAATACGCTCAGAATCCTTCCTAGAAGTTTTTGGTGGTTGTACATGCCATGGAAACACACACATGGAATGGAGCAAGTGTAGGTGGTGAGGAAGGAGGTGAGGACATTCTTCCCTTGGGTTCTTCAAGAAGGGCCTCTATGGTTATCCTTTGTGTCCTCATGTTGAGCTCACAGCAGGCCCCCAATTTGTGTTGATGTGAAAATATAAATAAATGGGAAAATTTTTACTCCAAGAAGCATGTATGAAAGTCATCTGCTTAGTGAAGTACCAATACTTTGATGACATTAGCACTTAAAATAAAAGTTCCTTCTTTTTGTTAGATATTTATTTGATGCCAAGTCCTGTGAAGGCACTTCGTATACTTTACCTCATTCAAGCGTAGCGATAACTTAAATGAAAGGCATAACGCCACATGTTAAATGAGAAAACTGTGCTTTAGCTTGCCCAGTGTCACCTGCCTAGTAAGTGGCTCAGCCAGAATCTGAAGCCAACTGTGGCAGGGTTCATGTTCTGAGCCATAACTACGCCTACAATAATCGGCTGGCTGGAGGGGCACAGCTGAAAAGGACAATGAATTTCTTGGATCTTCCAGTTTGGCAATGTGTTCTTTATGACTTGTCAAACAATCAGCACCTCATTAGGGTCCCTGCCTTATTTTATTAGGTAAAACAAACCTGAGGTGAGACATAACTAAGTTCAGGGAAAGGCCCTGGTTCAGTGGAGCCTTTTTATTACAGCACTAAAACAATTAAGTTTGTTGAACCGCTTAGGTGTCTTTTCTGCTTTTCTGCTGAGGGAAAAAAAAGCTTTCCCTGATGCCATATAAACCCCTGAAAACATTGCTAATGGGATCTGAGGACACAGATAGTCCCTGCAAATGGTAGGCCTGGTGTGAGAGAGGCGAAGCAGTGCCCAGAGCAGGTTTCCCAGTTGGTCTTCAGTGAGGCACTGAAAAATAGATGTTGGGACTCAGCAAACAGAATTCTCACCCTAAGGGCTGGCTGCCTTTATTCGGCAGCAAACAAAGGGATTCAGATGAAGGGAAGCTGCACAGCCCAAGAAGTCTAGGTAGATAATTTGCTGTCCTCATGATCACTGAGAAGAGTTCAGAAAGATCTAGAAGTAATTCGTGTGAGAGGTAAAGGCCTTTGTTCTCTAGAAATGCTAGAAGTTGGAGTTTAAGGTTCACATGAATAGGAATATCAGCTAATATGAAAAAAGCACATCTCACACTACCATTCAAAATCCATTTAAATGCTACAAGATGGTATATTAGAGGGTAATGGCACCTCGTTTTGCCACTCTGGGTAAGATCCGCTTTATGCCTGTTACAAAGCTTGACTTTGTTGTGCACTGAATCTTTTTTTCCGCTTAATGAAATGGAGCTTTGAGAGTCCAGGAATCATGATTATTGCTTTCTAGTCATATTTATCTTTGGCAAGAAATAAAAATGCTAAACATTTTTATTTTTGTTATATATTCTCAAATACAATGTCTTTCTGAAAATATCACTGTATCCACACAAATGCAAATGATTCATTAATGACGTGATACCTCCTAAACCCTAGCTATATATCTCTTTATTCTAACAGTAGAAGCGGACTTGAAGACTGAAAGTTTTCCACAAATTTATCTGCACCAAAATCCAGTATAATACTATGCATAAAATCCTTTCTAATTGTACATACAAAATCCTGCTTAATACTCTATTCTTTGGAAACGAGATTGAAAAAAGAATTTGCTCAATATGCCTGCCTGAAAATGGACTAGGCATTCTGGCATGGTGCTCTTTCATTGACCCACTTTCACTAATTCATTTAACTACGTGAACGTCATCCTCTTAATTCTTCAACCCAAATCATACCCCACATTACTCTTAATGCCTTAACATTCCAATAGTTCTTTTCTTTTAACATCGAATTGTTTTTGCACTGAAATTCCTTTCAAAAGACTGAACCTGAGTCCGATTACTACAAGAAGGATCATACTAGCATTCAAGGATTCTGTTCCTAATCTTTCTATCAAAAGGGGAATGCTCCCCAGCATGGGGCGGGCCATTTAACCTTTCTTTTTCTCTGCTTTTCCATTACACAGGGTCAGTGTGCTGAGCCACAGCTAGAAGAACTAAATATGTGATTTAGGCTCAGTTACCTTTTTCCTCCTGTTTTCCTCATCTAAGAAATATTAATGGGAATGTAAAATTATTAATTGAATTAAACAAGAAGGTGTTTATGAAAGCTGTTAGTAAACTATAAAATGTTACATATGAACAATGGTTTCATACTCTGGCTCTGTTATATTTTTAAGAAGCCATTGCTATAATAGATAAAGAATGCATTGTTAAGGTTGGGACCAAAGCCAGAAATCTTACAAGAAGAGATCTGTCTGAGTGCATAGAACTTCAAAATTACTGTGTAGAAAATACTTAATAAACTACTAAAATAAACTGAAGAACTAGTACCTAGAAAAACTATTTGCAACACATACAATAAATAAAAACTCTATAACCCTAATTTACAAAAAGGATTATAAAAGTCAATAAAAAAAATAGGACACAAAAACAATAGAGGATATCAATAGAAAATGCAGAAAATATACGGGTGGCCACTAAGCTTAATAGTTACATTCAACCCTACTAATCATTGAAGAATTAGAAATAAAATAATGTTTTTCAAATATCACAGATGCAGAGATTTTTTTTAAAAAAAATCAGGATTTTCTATGAGAGAAGAGGGAATATTCAAAATACTTTGGCAATATGCTAGTTCAGGTTTGTTACTATACAGCCAAGTAAAAATTGGCATAAGCATTTTCTACAGTCCCAGTGTAGGACTTTGTGCACATCTAAGTTTGATAACTGTGCACTTACCAAAAGAATTGTGAAAGTCATGCTTACCCTAATGTTGCTTATAATGTTAATAATGAAAATTATTTAAATATTCTTCAATTATCATGTTGTTTAAAGTTGGTGCAGCCTTGAAGCAGCTCTCTACAACTAGTCCCAATATGGTTTATACTAACACTCACAGCACAGAAAGGTATCCCAGAACATTGTAGTCATGGAAACAGATGCAAAACAACATGTAGAGCCTGTTCTCCTACATAACACAATGTGTGCATGTGTAACTGTGTATTGAGAAATATCAGAAAGCATGTCTTCTCAAAAGATTTTAAGCAGTAAAGCTTTTGGAAATTACGAAATCTGATTTGAATTTTATGTGTTGTTTCCTATTTATCCATAAGTATATGATCCAGAAAACAATGAAGCTATTTTAATTTTATTTGTGAACAAATGAAGCTACTTCCTCATATAGGCTATTTTAATAATATTTCATTGTTGTAGGTCTTTTCCTATGCGTTTTATAAAGTTAGAGATCCATTCTAGGATGCATCAGGATAAAAGGCAAACCAGAGGAGGGAAGCACAGCTGGGATGACTGAGCGCCTCCCAGTGCACACTGGAGTAAGCTGCCTCACCCACTCCCACACCTTACTAGCTGGGTGACAGCAAGTTATCAAGTCTCTGTGTATCATTGTCTCTCTTCTACAAAATGAGTAATGATATCTCTGGTTTCATAAGGTTACTATGACGATAAAATGAGTCAGTGTTTGTAATGGACTAGGGTTCATAGCTGATATCCTAGAGAGTTGAGTTGGAAAATAAGATAATGTATAAAATCCTCCTGGACCATCACAAATTACAATAAATGATCGCTACCATTCTCATATACCTACTATCACGTATTACCTAAGGACACTATGAGAGAAAAACTTATTTTCTCTGTCTCAGAGTCAAATGGTCTACTGAACAAGGCTCACTTAAGCATAGTATCCTCCAAACCTGAGGTAAAAAGAGACGTCGGTGAAGGCATAGAAAGGTGAACCTCATTAAGGAATCCCCAGGATGCCTGAAACTGTCCGATTTTTCAGGGTAATATCAATTATTTTGAGAAACCAAAAGTCCCTATGTAAAATTATAATCAGCACCTTGCATCTGTACTGTCCTCCACGGCTTTCGGAGAGCTTTCCCATTTTCTCAGCCAACATGAAAGAGCTGTGTTCTAACTACACTATTGGATACTAGCTCTCACTGGGGAACACGGTACAGCATGTGGAGGCTTGGTTAGAATGGTGCAGACCAATGAGGAGAGAAGGCAAGTGAGACAGAGAGGAGCCAGAATGCTGTTAAGTCCACAACAGTGGTGGGTCAGCATCCTTCACAGAAGAAGGATGGAATTCCATTTCTGAAATTCCTCTACTGAGTCCTGGGAAACTTGTTCTGGATGGAATTTTCTAAATAGGAAAAATGGACCCTTTGTTGGATAGAGAATATAATGTGCTAAGAGTGTTATGTGCTAGACATGCAGTGGGGCACAGCACCCCAGCTAACTTGCTTGTGGAACCCTGCCCACTCACTCCTTAACCTTCCCCAGTGCCGTGTGAGCTCTCCAGAGTCTCTGATTCTCACACAAAACTCAAGCACTACTAAAGTCAGTGTTTTTCTTAGTAGAAAAAGTTCTTGAAATAAAATGGTTTAGGTTATGTTCATATTAGGAAATAAAATTTATAATGTTTAAAACAAGAGTCATTATATCATGGTATTTAAGATACCAGTAATTATTCAAATCTAAGAGATCTTTTAAAAAAATCACTTTCTTGCTTTTCCTAACTACTTGTAAGAACTCAAAATAAGAATTCAGAACTCAGATCTGGATTTGCACAATAAAAAAAAAAAAAACTAAAACTACTATCTCAAAATGAAAGCAAAGTTCAAAATGCAGAGAGATCTACATTACCAAAACTCCCTAAATCAGAGGTTATACATTCATTTATAAATTTATGAAGCATTCTCATTACACAAAGAAGTTATGCAAACTGCAAAAGAGCTTTTTGTTTCAATAAAGCAATTAAATGCATAATTTCTCTGTGTTATCACTTAAATGCAGCACAATTAATTAGCCATTTCTACCAGCGCCTATGTGCCTTCTCTCTATCTTTAGCTATCTCACAGTGCTTCCCAAACATTTATTTTATTTTTATCCTTTGTTCTAGAGCTGCAAAATGTATTCCGTGGCAGAGTGGGGAAGCTGACATTAGTTGTGAAACAACAAAAATGGTCAAATAGAGCTCAGCATGGTCCATAATTAAATAGGGTTACAGGAACACAAGGATGTATTTTCCAGTTTCACTACCAAAAACTACTCATTAATCCAAAGCAAAAAATATGTGCTAAAGACCTATAACTTGTCTAAACATGAAGAAGATAAACTAAGCTTGTTCTTTAAGATACAAAAAAGTACTATTTGTGTTTTGTGACACTATAGCGGAAAGTCGAAAGCTTAATTGAATGTGCAGGGTCTGAGAGACCAGAAAAGCCAAAGAGGAAATTGCTTTGGTTCTAACCTGAAAGCTGACCGTGATAGAGAAGGGTTTGTAAATTAATTCAGAATGTCATCAGAATTTTGGGAAATCTTGACTAAGACATATGATTCCTTGTGACTTTAAATGACCCACTACAGCTCCATCTGGACATAGGAAGAGTGACAACCTTCCCACTGAAAAAATAAGCCAGAGGACCACCCTGAAACAGCTCTCCATCTATTTTACTGGCTGTTCTCAAGGTCTTGAATAAACCAAGAATGATGTGTTTCTCAGGCTCCTGCAGGTTTGTTATGATCTGATTTTAAAATGGACACAGATGGGTCCAGACATATGGATCAAGGTACAATGATCAAAGCATCTTGATTTGTTCTGTGTAAGCAAGAGAAAATACAAAAGGGTTAGATTTTGAGAAATTTGAGAATACCACGATAATATTTTATACCTCAATACTTAAGCTGTGTTTATAGTATGGTCTTTCATTTGATTTCCCAGCAAATCTGTGACCTAGGACTGCATGATTATGTCTATAACAGAGATCTATTTGGCTCATTCTAGGACATAATTATGTAAATGATATAAATAATGTGTCCCATCATTCATAAAAATACATTTTGGTATTTAAATGTTACTTCTGATTCAGCTGCATAGGTGGTCTTCAATATCTCTCAGGCTTTCAGGAAAGAAAAGGGATATTTACTTGATTTTTAATTCTTAGACCCCTGTATTTATTTTAATACAGTGATAGCTACATCTACCTCTTTATATCTGTAGCCATCTAGAAAGATCAACAGAGATAGATCATGGCCCTGAGGATACATGTGTGTGTGTGCGTGTGTGCGTGCGTGTGTGTGTGTGTGTGTGTGTGTGTGTGTGTTTTCAATAAATAATGCTGGAAAAACCAAATGATCACATGTAAAGATTTGCAATTGGAACCTCATCTCATATGAGGCACAAAAATCAACACAAAATGGACTAAAGACTTAAAGATAATTGAGGTGTGGTGGCTCATGTCCATGATCCCAGCAGTCAGGAGGGTACAGGCAGCAGGACTGCTATGAGGTTAAGTTCAACCTGGACTATACAGTGAGTTCCAGGCCATCCAGGATACAGTATAAGACCCTGACTGGTTGACCGGGTTCTAGTGTATGGACCCACACTGAGGGACATATGGGGGACAGAAGTCAGACTCTATAGGCTGCTATATATATAATGGAGAATATTGAGTTGGGTGGGGGCAGGTGGAGGGGGTGGGATCCAAATATCATCAAATTGTATTGTATGAGAATCTCAAAAGTTCAATAAAAAATTTTAAAACAAAAGACAAATATAAGAATTGAAATTATAAAAGCCCTGGGGGAGGGGATAGAGGGGGATAAAAACCTTTAAAACTGGTCTAGGCAATGATTACTTACTTGATACTAAAACTATGAACAAAAAAAAAATCAAAAATTAACAAGTGGAACTACATTAAACTAAACAGTTTCTGTACAACAAAGAAGCAATCAGCAAAATGAAAAAGCAATCCATAGAAATGGGAAAATGCTACCAAAAAACTATCCATTGCAAACATACGAGGAACTATTACAACTCAACAGCTCAACAGCAAATAAAAAATGAAAATTTTAAAATGGGCAAAGAACCTGAACGACATCTCTCTAAAGAAGACATACAAATGGCTAAGCAGTATGTGAGATCTGCACCAATCATCAGAGAACTGTAAATAAAAACAATGAGAAGTGACTTAAAACCTAGTAGGATGACCGTTAGCAAAATGTGAAAAGATAAATTTTGGTAAGATGCAGGAAAAGATACTTATACCTTATATTCTCCTAGTAGGAATGTAGATTGGTGTAGTCATTATGGAAATTGCTCTGTAGGCTCCTCATAAAATTAAAAATAGAAATGAAAATCATATAGTAAAGAGATATTTGCACTACCATGTTTACCATGTTTATTGTAGTTTTATTCAGAATACCTAAGGAATGAAAACAACCATGTGCCCACTGATAAAGAAAATAAGGGGGTGGATCTAGAAAGTTATTTACCCTTGACTCTACCATTTGCATTAACACAGAAAAGCCTGGATGACGCCATGCTAAACGGATTAAGCCAAGCTCAGAAAGACAAAAAATTGCATGACCTCACTCATGTATGAAATCAAAAAGTCAGACTCACAGAAACAGAGTAGAGGGTGGTTATGTGGAAACTGGGGAGATTTGATGATCAAAGGCTACATGTTTTCAGTAGTAAGCTAAGTTTTTGGAAATATATAATACAATCAATATAGTTAATAACTGTATATTTTATACTTGCAGTTTGCTAAGAGAGTGTATCTAAATGGTACACCAAATATAGTGGTACACCAAAAATATATGTATGTCTTACCTGACAATCAAATGTATGTATGTCTAGTGGTACACCAAAATATATATGTACACACTATATATATATATATATATATATATATATATGTCTAGTGGTACACCAAAAATATATGTATGTCTTACCTGACAATCAAATTTTAATAAAACATGAAAATAATTAGCAGATATGTGAAAAATATTGTGCTGCCTTGTTCCCTGTGGACTACATTTTGTTGATTGACCAGAATTTAGATCTATAAACAAAAAAGGGAAAAATATATGTAAATGACTGTTTAAGACATATGTCTTCTTAGCCCACTTCAACACTAATTAAGGCACACATTCATTTCAAATAGAAAATAAACTGCAAAAGGTTTAAAACAAACTAAAATATGGCATTAACCCATATGGTCTTTCCTTCGTGTAACTAGAACTTGCAAATTTAGCTTTCCATCTAAATGTTTCCTCCTCCTCTTTAAAAATTCTCCAAAAGTGCATTGTTTGGACTTTTCCTCTCAAATGACATATTGAACGCTTTTCAACATCAGATTCATGTCAGTCTTAACTACATATTTACATATGTGTTTATATAATATGGAATGTAAAGGAATGTAGGGCTCTAAGTATAAATACATAACCATTTTGCATTTCACAGAATACAGAGAAACAAAACATTAGCCAACTCCTTCCCACTGCCCTTGGCATATGCACTTGGCTTAAATTCCCAATCAACAGTCTGTCTCCTCTGTGCCTATTATAATAGGTGGGGGCCATAAACTGGATCATGTGGCTACAATGTGCCCCTTAAAGAGACTGATTTGTCACCTACAGTCATATTTCCAATCATGGGTTTCCACAGACAATGAGTAAAAATACTTGAGCATTTCTGACATAATATTAAAGAAGAAATTCTCAGTTTAATTAAACTTTAATTAAAGATCTGAAATTATGAGAGAAGAGTCTTGGCAGGTTCTGGTATCTGGGGTCAGTGTATAAAGCTGGAAGCATAAATAAGATTCACACAGTTTAAAAATGGCAAGTGCTACATACTGATCAATACTGTACAGTAAACATTTCAAAGTGCTTTAGGCAGGATATATTGCAAGTGGCTGGAATAGAAGAAAAATAATGGGGTGAGAAGGACAGGATGCAAGGAAGCAGAAGCCTGTGGAATGGAAAGAGGCAACACTACGAAGCCTCAGGAAGTGGGGCTGCCCCTTCGTAGCTTCTCTGAAACACGCACTAAATTTTGAGATGGTCTTTGATGAGAAGCATTATTTGGGGGTTCAGTTAAAGTGGCTGCCAATTGATCAAAGCCTAATTGAGATTTTTCTATGCATATGGTTAACTAGATTATCAAGAAATCTAAAGCTCCAAAGACACAAATGCTTTGCAAAATGATTGCTAAGGACAAAAGGGGGATAAGCAAAGTTCTCTGCTGTATTCATCTAGGCTGCCATAATAAAAAATACTGAGCAACTTAAGAAATGGAAGTTTGTCTTTTACAGTTCTGGAAGCTGAAAGGCAGGGTGCCCATAAACTCGGGCTCTGATGGGGTCCTCTTCCTGGCTTGCAAATGGCTGTCCTCCTGGAAAGATATGCTGTACTGGGTAAAGACAGCCCTATGGTCTCTTCAATTTCTTTTTAATTATTTTGTTTGCTTTGTTTTATTTTGGTTGTGCTAGGGACTGACCATAAGGACTTGGCCATGCTAGTCAAGTACCCTACCACTGAGCTACCTCTCCATCCCCCTTCTTCCTCCTCTTGTAAGTACACCAGTTACAACAAGTCTGAACTTTATTTTATCCCACGACCTCATTTAATTTTAATTACTGCCTTAACAGCCAGTACAATTATGTAAGGGAGAGTGCTTTGGTATATGAATAGGGTAGGAGAAAGTTCTGTCCCTAGACTCTGCTTCATTGGCATGGGCCAAGGTAAAAAAAGACAGAGAACACACAAAGCCTCAAATCCTACTCTACCCCCATCCATTTCTCTCAGAATAGTATTTAGACCAGACTATAGACAGAATGAGAGGAGCTAAGAGGATACAACTTGACGGGAGACAAATGAATTTCAGATAAAAAAAAATTCAAAAATAGGCATAGGACTTGGATAGGCACAGCCAATGATCATAGGAAAAGATGTTGAGTATCTCTTATCACTAGCTGAAAATCAAAACCACAATTAAATCACACCTTGTACCCATTAGGATGAACACTTTTGTTTAAGAAAGCAGAAAATCAAAACCTTTGGGAAGAATGTGAAGAAAGGGACTGGGACAATAGTTCAGTGAAGTGCTTACCTCATAAGCATGAAAACCTCAGTTAGAGCCACAGAACCTATGTAAACATGCTGAGCATGTTGGCATGCCTTTGTAATCCAAGGGCTGGGTAGGTGGAGGCATAAGGATCCCTGGGGCTCACTGGCCAACCTAGATTAATGGATGAGCTCCAGGATAATGAGAGACAATATTCCACAGAAGTAGACGATATTCTGAGAATAATACTTGGAGTTGTCCTCTGGGCTTAACATATAGGAAGACACACCAATAAACACACAGAAGAATTCTTGCACAGGTGAAAAGACTATAACGTAGAAAAGAGAACAATGGTTTTTCAAATAATTAAAAATACAATTACCATAGTGTATTAGTCATTTTTCTGTTGCTGTGATAGAAACACTGACCAAAGCAATTTATAGAAGGAAGAGTTTATTTGAGCTTATGGCTCCAGGGGAATTACAGTCCATCATGGCAGGGAGGCATGGTGGCTGGAGGTGGCTGAAGCAGGAGCAGCAGAAGCTAAGGTCTCACATCAGCACGCAGGCACAGGAAGCAAGAGAGCAACTGGAGATCTGGCAAGGCTTAAGAACTCTCTAAGCCCACCCCCAGTGACATGCTTCCTCCAGGAGAGCCACACCTTCTAAAACCTCCCAAAACAGCGCCACCATGTGGGGACAAAATGTCCAAATACTTGGAGCCTATGGGGGACGTTTTTATTCAAACCATCACAAATAGAAATAAGCAATTCCACTTCTAACTTTATATTAAAAAGATTTGAAGCAGGATCCTGTACACTCATTCATAGTGCATTTTACAGAATAGTGAAAATTTGGAAGTAACAAGGTATGCATTGATAGGTAATGGATAAACAAAATGTGGTATGCATGTGCCAGTGACAATTATGTAGCCTTTACAGTGGAAGAGAGCTGGACACAAGCTACAGCATGAACAATGAGTACATCATGGGGACAGGAATGTCAGTCACAAAAAACAAATATTATTCTATTCATAATAAGGTAACTAGGGTAATCAAATTCACACAGACAACAGGCAGAATGGTGGCTGACAGAGTTGGGGAGAGGGAAACAGAGTAGAGCAGAGGCACAGTAGGCATTAATGACAGAAACTCTGAGTTCTACAAGATGAAAAGAGATAAGACAGTGGCCACAGTTGCACAGCATTACAAATGTTAAATCTCTAATATTAACCACCACTACAAAAATGTACAGTAAACAGTTACAATAGCTTTTTTTCAGTCTTTTTCAGACAGGGTCTCCCCGTAGCCCCAGCTGGCCTGGAACTCACATGTAGACCAGGCTGGCCTTGAACTCACAGAAATCCACCTGCTTCTGCCTCCTGAGTACTGGGATTAAAGGCATGTGCCATCACGCCCGGCCTTAAAATGACAATTTTTATATTTCATTTTGACACAAAAATATACAAGTGTGAGAAGAAAACAAAACATTAATAGGTCTAATCATGAGCTCATGTGTTCTCTCACATTGCATCCCAAGAAACTGGGGAACCTAAAAAACAGAAACATCATGGCCAGCAATATTTGAAGAACACAGAGGTGGCAAACAGCTAATACAAGCAAAGAGCAATAAAAATTTAAGAAATCCATTGACTTCTAACAGGAAGATGTTGAACCAGACATCACCGGAAAAGAGGCAGAATGGATAAGCACCCAAAAGTGAGGACAGACCTCTGAAGACCCAGCACATGATCCTGGAGAAGGAATAGTGATAGGGCAACTTCAGCTTTTGTGCAGTAGACTGACCACATTGTTCAGATTTACGTAGACTTTGATGAGAACCTGGTCAAGATTTTAGTGACAGCTTTTCAGGAGCATATATGAACTAAAAATTCAGATAGGCAGATCCCTAATTAGTTGTATGGCCTGACCAAGATCTTGACTAACAGTTAAATAGCACTTGAATAAAGGTTTCTAGGAACAAATATTCTTATTTGACACTTACAATATGCCTGGCACTATTCTAAGCATTTTAAAAATATTTTATTGATTATTTTTATCTTATGTGTATGAGTGTATTGACTTCATGTATGTAAGTGTACTCATGATCCCCTGGAACTGGAGTTACCAATGGTTATTAGTTGCCATGTAGGTGCTGGGCACCAAATACTGGTCCTCTGCAAGAGCATCCAGTGCTCTTAACCGCTGAGCTATCTCTCCAGCCCCTCTAAGCATTTTATATGAATTAATTTATTTAGTTTCCATAACAACTTGATGAGGTAGGTGTTACTCCACTTTATAGATGAAGTAATTGACAAGTTAGCAAGAGCTTTTGTCCTCAAGATTTCATCAGATCTGCTCAAAGTCACCAGTGACCACTCCTTGCAGAATATCAATTCCTTTATCTTATTCTGCTTGACCTATAAGAAAAACTTCCTTTAACTGTTTACTCATTCCTATTTCAAACACCTTCCCAACTGGCCTGCAGCACACATTTTTCCTGTATAACCTCTTGGCCTACTGAATGTCCCTTATTGGTCCATGTGCTGGTTTGTCCTCATCTTACTGACTGCTACTTACGGTAGGTCACCAGAGCTAAGAGCTTAAACATCCCCATGCATACTCAATCACAAGGAGGGTTCAACAAGTCCCTGGACCATAAAACCATCTCTACACTGATTTCCAATTATGCTTCCAACCAGGGTCTCAGTTCCTGAGATTTAAATTTGTCTATTCAAGTGCCTACTAGATAACTGCACTGGTCAAACTTAACATGTCTTTTCAAAACTTAGCCCCTAATTCTAGGAACATCCATATCTCTAAGAAAATATAGATTTCCTCAAACTGTCCCCCTTCCTTAGAGATATGTAGACCAATCAAATGTTGGGGTCACCCTTGATTCCTCTCTTACTTTAATGCCCCACATCTGATCTAGAAGCAAGTCTTCATGTCTCTATATTCAAAACATAACTAAAGTCTAACTACTGCTCACTATTTCCATTGCTACTTTCTTGGTTCAAGTCATCATCACCTCTCACTATAACTATTGCAATAACCTCCCTGAATTGTCTCTCCCCACACAGCTTGTCATTCTAGAACTTACTTTCAATGCAATGGTCAGACTGACTCTGTTAAACATATCAGGTCATGTTATTGTCTTCTTAGAACCATCTAGATGTCCCCATCTATAGAAAAGCATAGTTACTAGGGTCCTGTCTGGACTAGTCATATTACCTTTTCAAATTCATGCTGAATCATTTTCTCTCCACATTCTAGTCTAGATGCTCTAGTTATTCCGTTTATAACAGAGATACAGCCTACAATCACAACACTTTTTTTCCAAGTTGGATTTTGTTATCAGGAACATTTTTATTGAAATTTTGCAAATTTCTGACAATAGATTTTTTATCTTACTTAGATCTCCTCCCCTATCTGCACACTCCTTTCTCTCCCTCCCCCCACCCCAAACAAATTCATTTCCTCTAATTTAAGGAAATATTATAGGAGTAACCAATAACTGTCTAGTTGGATTTAAGGTCCACTTCATAATATGGAGTCCATATCTGACATTGAAATCAAGCTTAGGAATATGTGGCTGCAATCATAACACTTTTAAAACTTTCTTTTTACCAATAACCGTGATAACATTTATTAGTCAGCCTTTTCCTACTTTAAATTTCTGTAGGCCAAATTCTAACAACAAAAATCCCAGTACCACAAGTAGACATTTCATTTTCATCACTGGCAAGCCAGCAGACCCATACCCTATAAACCTATTTTTTTGTGAGCCAAGCCCGAAACTTTAAAGGCAGTGTTTACATCGTAAGGTTCATGGGGCACAGCTTCACAGGAATTCAAGTGACATTGGCAAAAAAGTAATTTTCAACTAAGACATTTAGTTCTCACCCCACACTCACAGTTTTGGTATAGTAGTCCATCTGACAATACTTCTGCTTTAGCACAAACTGAAAAAAACACCTGTAATTTGTTAATAAAATCTGAATACTGTTGGGTTGAGTTCCTTATAGATCACAAAATGCTGTTGATTAAAAGATGATAGAAATCTTATCCCTGATTGCTTAAATTTAGCAGATAGTATTGAGTGGTTTTTATTCACATTACTTTAGAGAGTTCTCAAAAGAAGAAATAAAGATGGCTAAGAGACATCTTAAAAGGTGTTCAACATCATTAGTAATTAGGGAAATGCAAACTAAAACCACTTTAAGATTTCATCTTATCCCAGTCAGACTGGCTAAAATCAAGAGATCAAATGATACCAAATGCTGGAGAAGATTTGGGGAAAGGGGAATGCTCATCCACTGTTGGTGGGATTGCAAACTCATGCAACCCCTATGGAAAGCAGTATGGAGAACTCTTAAAAAACTAAAAATGAACCTACCATTGACACAGTTATGCCACTCCTTGGCATATATCCAAAGGATTCATCCTATTGCAGAGACACTTGTACATCAACTGACTAATGGATAATGAAAATGTCATACATTTACACAATGGAGTTCTACTCGGCAGTAAAGAAAAACAAAATCATGAAATTTGTAGGTAAATGGATGAAACTAGAAACTGTTATATATTAAGTGAAATAACTCAGGCTTGGGAAAACAAACATATGTTCTCTCATATGTGGCTCCTAGCACCAATTCCTTATATGTGATTATGTATCTAGACGTAATTGCAGGAGCCAGAAAAATGTAAAGGAACCAGGAAGGGAAAGGGAAAGAAAGAACCTCAGAGAGAAGAACAATGGGAGACAGATGTTACTAAGGGTGAAATGGATAAAATGGGGCTATTCAAATGGGAGAGTGGAGGGATGGCTATACAAAGAACCTTGGATAAAGGGGAGAAGGAGCTCAAGAAAGGTGGGACCATAGGAGATTAGTATTAGCAAGGGAGAAATGGGGAAAATCGGGACACTTTAAATGTGGAAACCATGGTAGAAGGGTTAGACAGGGAGAGAGAGAGGGAGAGAGAGGGGGAGAGAGAGAGAGAGAGAGAGAGAGAGAGAGAGAGAGAGAGAGGAGTGATAAATAATGCCTAGCTAGTTTTAAAAAAACAAGGGAATCATATTAATCCAACAACAAATTACGCATACACTATCTCTACATGAGTCCATGTGTATAGCTTAAGGCTACATAACAAGAATCAGGGCCAGACAGGAGAAATCTTCCATGAGTTGTTAGCCAGGGTGGTCCTAGAGACTCCCAAAATTACACAGGCTATTGCCACAACCCTAGATGGCCTCCCAGAACTTGAAGGTAACACCTACTGCTGAAGATAGAACATACTTCAGACACAGGATTTGGAGGAATAGAGCTGTGTCCTAGTTTGTTTTTCCATTGTTGTGACAAAACACTCTGACCACTACCAACTTGGGGAGGAAAGGGTTTATTCAGCTTACATCTCCCAGGTCACAGTTCATTAGGGAGCCCAAGGTAGGAACTCAGGGCAGGAACCTGGAAGAAGGAGCTGGAGCACAGGCCATGGAGGAATGCTGCTTACTGGCTTACTTTCCTGGCCCCTGCTCAACCTGCCTTCTTATGCTACACAGGCCCACCTGCCCAGGGGTGGCACCAGCCACAGTGGGCTGGGCCCTCCCACATCACTCATCAAGAAGATGCCCCTCAGACATGGCCACAGGCCAGTCCAATAGAGGCAATTCCCCAACTGGGGCTCCCTCAACCCAGGTGTGTCAAGTTGACACTAAAGCTATCCAGTACAAGCTGCAACTGACCTGAAACCACTTTCACTGAAGGCTACCTCTCATAGCTTTGGAGAACACTATGAGGATGCCAAGGGAAAACATCTATTGATGGTCCAACACCAGCTTCAAAACCAAATAACCATATCAATGGCTGGCACATCATACAACATTGGTGCAATAGTGGCACTTTTATCTTGGAGACAATCAACAGCTACCTAATTGGACTAAAAGCCCACTCAGTGGGAGGAAACTCAAGTGTGGTTGTAAACATAACCAAATACACATAACAGAAAAAGTCATAGATCTTAGAGAAAACCCAAGATTGTCACATCCATAGACTAAAGTAATTTCTTGCTATGTGAAAACTATGTATCCTTATATTTACAGTTAAATGTCTTAGTCACCACACATCAAAGAAGCTTATTTTGCACCAGACAGAGACTATTACCAAGTACCACAACTGGTCACACACATTGTCTATGCCCAGGCCTAAGTGACACATCTACAATTTAACCTCTACATCTAGGGTGCGCAGAACATAGAACAAAGGTAATGAAGAAGACACTAATGAATCTCTAATTCTCATTAGTGAAGATCCCTCATACAACAGAGGGGCAGGAACACAAAAGGTTACAAATGGCAAAAATGTAGACATTGAAAGTCTTTGGATTACTGGTCCATGGACAGGACTCCTATATTAAACTTCACCCACCCAGGGACCATTGTGGAAGAGGGGGTGGAAAGATTGTAAGAGTCAGGGGGGAGATGCATGACCACATGGAAACAGAGTCCTACAAGCTCCTGGGACCCTGCTCATATGATTCCATGACAATGGTGTCAGCATGTAAGAGTCCCATGCAAACTCATGCAGACAAAAACCCAGAATAGGACTAGAGAAATGAACAACAGACACCAACCTTAGCTGAGGAAACATGGGCAGCTGATTACTGCTGGGTGAGGATGAGCTGATGTTCCTAAAACAAGAGCCTCATGTATGCTGACTAGACCTCAGTGAATGAACTTGCACAGAGGAACATCTAGGGACACTGACTTGACATATGGGGCCTTAATACAGATGACAAGGTATATAGGTTCCAGTGGAGGGGGGCTGTGGGAGCATGTCAGGGAAGATGAGAGTATAAAGATGATCAAAATTCTTTGAGATATTCTGTATAAAGTATACACAAAAATTCAATAAAAACAAATTCTTAAAAGAAATTGAAGATATTTAAGTCCAGCTTCATCCATAATGCTAGAAGATCCCATGCCTTTCTTTAACTCTTAAACACAACTCTGTGCAAAAAGGTTAGTTCAGTAACTCAATCTACAGTAAGTGATTAAGAGTATTAAGGAGATAGGGAAAGATGCTGTGCAAGAGATGGGAATGAGCCACCTCAATCAGGCCATCAGAGAAAAAAATGGATCTCATGAATAAAGAGAGAACAATTGAGCAGAGGCTGTATATAGCTACTTAGAACATCCAAAACTTAGGGTCCATGCAGAATCATTGAGAAGTTAATTATATAGCAAGGTAAACTTATAGATTAGATATACACATAGTACAGCAATTAGTTCTGGTGGGTTTGGAAACAGATATTTCTAACAAGGATCTTCAGATAAGTGGTATATAACTAAGAATTATTGTCAAAAGTGGTATAAATCTTAAAAATAGACAAACAAGAGAGATGAAAGAGCTAGGAGACCTAAGAAAACCACTCACAGAGACAGAGAGACTCAGCCACAAATAAGGTATGGGCCATGTGCATTACTCAAATTCCCATATCCAATACTAAATGCCAGATAAGCACAAAGAGAAAAGTTAGGGTAGAAAATACAATAACACAAATTTTTGAAAGCTAGGCATCATAGGACAATTAATAACTGGCTTAGGAGATACGAAGAAGCGGAACCCTAAACCAGCAGAAGAGAAAGCCATGAAGCACCTGATTTGTACTACTGACCCTCCAAAAACCCTACAAAGCAGCAAATATCCTGGGAAGTGAGGGGCCAAGAGTGAACTGAAACTGGAGGATTTATCCAAAGTCATTTTATGGAACAATGGCTGCCCACGCCCATCCCTCTCTGATTCCACTGATCTGGGCAATTTCCTTTGTTAGACCTCAGCAGACTGGAGGTCGCTGGACTGAAGGAAAAACAGAAAGAATTCCCTCCTGAAATCAGTGGGTAATGTGGAAAGTTTCACCCTGAATGGCAAACACTCAACTCAGTTTTCTATTCAACATCCAGAAAGCAGAATGCAGTGGTTCTTTCACAAAGCCAGAAATTGAAAATACCTCCAAGTTTACTGATTGCCAAGGAGAAATGGTTGGGAGATTTGGGTGTGGCTTCCAGGAATCTTCACAGACTTCAACATGGGGAACAGAGAACAAAACCAATCCACAACTGTAAATCATCTTGGAAACAGAGAACATGGGACAAGAAACCATGATATAAACTTTCTCACATCTCTAATCACAAAGCAACACCTGGATCCTGTAAGAAGGAAACCATACAAAACAGAAGACCTCTTGTAGAGTAATATACACTAACAGAAATCAAAATGCAAATAAAAGACTTAGACTATGAGCTAGAGTAAACCTCCCAGGTCACAGGAAGGTAAATATGAAATTTCAGAAAATTATAGGTAAGGGATAAGAAATAATTAAGGGTCAGCAAGATGTCTCAGTGGGTGCAGGCACTTGTCAGCAAGCCTGATAACCTGAGTTCAATCCCCAGGACCTTACATGATGGAAGGAGAAAACCAATTCTCAAAAGATGTACTATGACTTCCACATGCACACCATGGTACACATGTACACATGTGGAGAGAGAGAGAGAGAGAGAGAGAGAGAGAGAGAGAGAGAATAAATAAATAAATAATAAAGAAATAGAAGTTTTAAAGAAATAAGGAAAGAGAAAAGGAAAGACCAAGAGGAGTTGATCAACAAAACAGCTCATGAAATACTTCAGGAGTTTAAAAAAAAAATCAGTATGTCCAAGGTCTGGAGAGATGATGGCTTAGTGGTTAAGAGTACTTGCTGTTCTCAGCAACTATGTCTGGTTACCTGTAACTCCTGTTCCATAGAATCCAAACCCTCTTCTGGCCCTCAAATACCATGTTCTCTCTTCCAAGGGATGCATTGTCCTCCTCTATCCTCCCAGGGCCCGGGCACACACGTGGCCCCCCCCCGATACACACACACACACATAAATAAAAATGAAATAAATCTTCAAGAATAAGTTATTTCCACTGGACAAAACATGCCTGATTATCTCAACTGGTTGGTGAAAACAGACCACAGGAGACATTACCATAGTATTTCACAATACTAGGGACCAAAAGAAAGCTCTAAAAGCTTCTAGAGTGGAGGGAGAAAGAAAAATCTGTTAGTTATAAAAATGAGAATTTATAAAATATTTGAATAGTTCCATCAAAATGCAAAGACAAAATACAAAAATTTGTCATAAGATTATTTCAAACTTTTAAATCTACCAAACACCAATTGAGTTATAAAGAAGGACAACTGAAAGGCATGTTCAAAGATATGTTCATCTGCTTCCTACAACAGATTACATCTAGATAAACATGTCATACATTGAGAATACCTTGTTAGAAATGAATTTGATATCCACACACACAAACCCATTCTGAAGTTGAAAAATTGAAAGTCAAACCATCTAAAGATAGAGACTACCTGAAATCTCAGGACAAACTACCCTGTATCCATGTTTTTTCTTTCTGAAGGCTATTACAAGAAGTGTCCCTTCTGAATAGATGTAGGAAAAAAAGACTACACACAAGAGAGGCAAAAGGTCTCTGAACACCGTGATGGGGGTAGGTGCCACGGTGAGAGCTGTGTGGCGCCTACAGACATGAGTGCAGCCTGGAGAAATCAGAAAGTTCCAAGAAAAGAGGCACCACCCAAAGACCAAAACTGTAACTACCCAAAATGAGCACATTGAGCCTAGAATTGCATAATAGAAGAGAATTCAATAACTCAATTAAAGGACGCCCATAAGAAAACAATTTAATGACAATCATTAACCTAGATAAATATTCAGTGCTACTCAGGAAAATAATTGTATACTACATGGCTTGGTTGTAGAAGGTATTTAGAGAGTCCTGACGATGAAAACAAAGATCTGATTCCATCAGAATCGTGATCCAAATACATTGAAAAGGTAGAAGTTTGGTAATGCAAGGAACAAGGAAAGGGAACGAGAACTACGTTTTAATCTTTCAAAAACAGAAGTCAATAGACAATGGTTGAAACCCCAAAATTCGCTCTGATCATGTCATAGATAATAAGTACCACCAGCAAAAAGATTGAAAGTTTTCCCTGATAATTGGGAAAAGGGATGCATAAAAGGACATTCCTGTTCTGCAAAGTAAATCTTAGAGCATGATTTGATCTTTAAATGTATATGTGCTACTTTGATCTAAAATTCAATTTTTATTAGCATATGCTAATTATATAAAATAATGTGTTTTGTTGTGACATTTTATATGTATATACAACTATATTAATTACATTTACTTCTATGTTAACTACTGTTATCCCCTACTCTATCCCTAGTATATCTCCTTAAAATCAATTTTTCTACAAAGAAATAAATTTTTTTCTTTTTATAATGTTATATTTTATGTGTATGAGTTTATAGCCTATATGTATGTAAACACACCCATGTTGTGAATGCCTGCAGAGGTCAGAAGAGAATATCAAATTCCCTGGAACTGGAGTCAGGACAGTTGTTAGCTGCCATGTTGGTGCTGGGAACTGAACCCGGGTTCTCTGCAAGAGCAGCCAGTGCTCCTAACTGCTGAGCCATCCCTCCAGCCCCTTTAAAAATCATTTTTTAAAACCTGCAAATAATCTTACGTATCATGCAAATTTAAAAAAAAAAAGGAGTCGGGAAAATCACAGGACTGAAAAGTACTTGGATTCCCTTCCATCCCTCTGTGGATCTGTGGTTCCTTCTTGTTTCTTTCTGCATGTCCTCCAGTACTCAGAGTGACCAAACCCTATTAGTTATCTTCTTTTCTCTGGGAGCTGCTCAATAATGACTAAACTACAACTAGAGTTCCATAGCCATAGGAAGGCTGGGCCAAACACTGGAAGCCACTGAAATCGTCCCTTGGGTAAATGGACACACTTTTGCCCTGATACAAGTTTCTGTAAAATATACATATATGACTACATTTCTTTGGCAACTGGCAAAAATAAAAAATAAAAATAAATTTTTTAAAAAGGTATTTGTGACTCTAATCAATGTTGAAATAGTCCACCTTAAGTTTCCCTCTCTAAAAGAGAATATTCAAATGTAATAATCAAATTCTAGGGACTAATGATATAGCTCAGTCGGGAGAGTGCTTGTCTACCACGCACAGAGCCCTGGGCTCCATCCCAGCATTATATAAATTAGATATGGTAGCACATGCCTGTAACCCTAGCACTCGGGAAGTAAATGCAGATATACTGAGTCTGAGGCCAACCTGGGCTACAGGAGACTGCCTAAATTCTTCTTGTGGTACAAATGGCTGTTTCCAAACCATTTAAATTTTCAGATAGTTTTCTTCTACTGCCCATGAATAAAAATTTAAATAAAATAATTAACAGTATAAATTCACTTATACCAGGACACAGTCATGATTGGGGATAAGGAGCACACACACACACACACACACACACACACACACACACACACAAGTACGTATTCTCTGTCCCACTAATTCTAGGTCTTCCTAATGGCCTCTCTGTTCTCCTTCAGTCAAAGCTGACAGTATTTTCATGACCAGTGTGAATACAGCTGAGAACAAAGAACGGAACTTTGCTTTGAGTTTCAAATTAGATATTTTTAAGCCTATAGCCAAAACAATCATCTTGAAAGCATACATTTCGCAAGTGCCAGGCCTTGAGACAGCAAATGGGTTTTCTAGTGTTCTTGTTATACTACATTTTTATTGCTAAAATTTTCCCAGAGAAGATGGCAAGAGGTAGAAAAATTGAAGCTTGAGTGCACAAAATGGAAGAAACTCTAAGAGGCAACGTAGCAATCCAAAAGCCGAGAAAAAGTATATCCTGCTTCCGGTGCAGTAAGCTGGGACAGCAGGTACAGGGCAGCCTGTACACCACAACAGGTGAACAGGAACTGGGGAGACATAGTAGGGAAAGCACTTGCCCTGCAAGCATGAGGACTTGCATTCAGACCCCTAGAACCCACATAAAGCCTGATGCTATTGCACATGTCTATAATCCCAGAATTCCTTTGGTGAGATGAGAAGAAGGGATAGAAGCTCAACGACCAGGGGCAAACAAGAGGCTCTTTTTCAAAACAAGGTTTTCAAAACCAACACTAGAGGTTGTCCTCTGACCTCCACATGCACAGGAGTACCTACACTCATATACATGAACACACAAACATTAACAAACACACAAAAGAAACAGGTAGGGGGTCCTGGAGAGATGGCTCAGCAGTTAAAAGCACTGGCTGCTCTTGCAGAGGCCCCAGGTTCAATTCCTAGCACCCACATGGCAGCTAACAACCATCCATAACTCCAGAAGTTTGATGCCCTCTTCTGACTTCCATAGGCATTGTACCACATGGGTGCACTTACACTCTTGCAGACAGTACACTCATACACATAAAAATAAAAATAACAAATGCAATGTTTTTTAAATATTTTATTTATTTTTATTTTATGTGTTCACATGTATTGCCTGCAAGCAGGTAAGTGCACCCATGTCCTGCAATGTCCGTGGAGGACAGAAGAGGCTGTTGGATCCCCTGGAACCGGAGTTACAGACAGCTGTTAGCCGCCATGTGGGTGCTAGGATTTGAACCTAGGTCTTCTGCAAGAACAGCCAGTGTTCTTAACTGCTGAGCCATCTCTCCAGCCCCAATAAATGCAATATTAAAAAAAGAAAAAGAAAGAAAAAAAGAAAGAAAGAAAGAAAGAGAGAGAGAGAGAGAGAGAGAAAGAAAGAAAGAAAGAAAGAAAGAAAGAAAGAAAGAAAGAAAGATAGACCAAGCTGTCAAGGCTACTTTGAAAAATGGAAGAGAAAGGCAGAGTCACAAGCCTAGCTCTACTGTAAAATAACAAAATCCACCATATGTTCATGCATCACATTTTTGTTTACATATTTAAGCCCATCACTAAAGTATTTAGATAGGAAGAAGTTTTGTGGCTTTGCTTTGCTCTGAATTTACCACTTTTCAAACATAAAGTTTCAAAGCCATTCGTCTCTTCCAAAATAATATATTGAGCACCCACTATGTTCCTGTCACTCCTAGGACACAGATTTGAACCAGACAAGAATTCCCTGTCTCCTTGGCTCCCATTTAAGTTGTAAAGGAAAGCAGTAAGCATATAAAGAAAATATTAAGGGATGTAGTTGCAGATTGTAAGAGGAGAAGGAGATACAGTGTGACAAGAACACTTCATATCAGCTATGGAAAACAGACCCCATGGCAGTGAGGCATAGACAAGGCTCTGGGAATGATCAAGTCCTTACTGTTTTCCCACAAAAAAGTTGGGAAAAAATGAGTCTGCACTGTCTCATCCCGGTTGGCATCACATGGTGGCTTTAGCACCTTCCTGCTACACCTATGGGGCAGCACCCCTGGTTTTCCATGTTTTCTCCACTCCCCTGGGAAATTCTCATCTGTTTTCCCTTCATTGTGACAAGGAGCTTATAGGCCAGTAGGAGATCAAGGCTTAAATCTGTTTGGGAACAAAATCAGAGATTCAGAGGGGTTTCTGTAGTCAAGGACACAGAAGTAGAATTTCTAATTGTAAGGCCATCAGAAAATGTCAACAGGGAAAATTCTGGGAGCCAGCTAGTCCCATTAAACAGCAACTTGAGGGAAAAAAATTCTGCTCAGTCTATCAGGACACCTGCCTGGGCCTTTCAATGATTCATTTTCAATATCACAGTTTTCAAATTTTAAGAGTAATGTGATCCCACGAAGCAGAGAAGAAATAGCAAAAGAAGCAGGAAGGAACCAGAGGAAGACAAACATCAAAGCAGCCAAAGGAGGTGTTCGCACGTGGATGCAGATGTGTCTGTGAGATCCTGTGAATGCATTTTTTCAGTATTTTGAGCAATGGTAGAGGGGAAGAAGTTCATTTCCAATAGGAATTAAATGAAAATAAAGTTTAAAAAACCATAAACATGAAAAATTAGTAAACAAAAGGGCTAAGAAAATGTGAGTCCAGGTCCTTGCTTCACATATGTGCATTACATTTTATGGATTGCATAGGCATGAGCATTCTTATGCGCTGATGTGGAAGAGCCAGTGAAGAGAGGGAGATGACAACACAGGAGAAATAAAGGCAAGAAATTGTTGGTGGGGCAGTTGGAAATCAAGCTACAATCATTGGCCCACTCCACTGAACTCTAGATTCGTATATAGTTCATTTAACATGGCAAGTGCTTAGCACAGCAGCTGCTTCACCAAAAACCTTGAAGTCAATTCTCTTCTCTTCTCTGTCTCTCTCTGTCTCTCTCTCAATCTCTCTCTCTCCCTCCCTCCCTCCCCCTTCCTCCCTATTCCTCCCTCCCTCCTTCCCGCCCTCCCTTTCTCTCTTTCTTTCCCATTTGCAAGTCCTAACCCTAAGTCTGGAATCTAACCAAATCTAACTACCATTGCTTCTCACCTTGACTATTAAACAGCATGCCCTTTTCCACCCTTAATCCCTTACTAATTTTTTCCACACAGCATTAGAATGATACTTATGAAGTTTAAGACAAATCATGTCACTTTGAGGGATTTGGGAGAGTAAGGCAGAAAATGGTGAGTTCAAGACTAGCCTGAACTATATAGGGAGAACACAAGTCAAAAAATAAGTAAAGGTGTAGCAGCAGACTGCCAGAGAGTGCTAGGTTCTGGCCCCCCTCTGGCATAGGGGCTGAGAACTCAGGGGAATACCTGAGAGTGCCCTGATCCTGCCTCCACATGGTGGTGAGCTTCCCCTAATTACACAATACACATCCCCCTACCTGGGATTTCTGAGGCACCTCTCAAGGCCCCAGGGCAGACATGGCTATGGTAGGCTAAGGATGAAACCCTAGCAGACAGCCTGAGAGGATGGACTCCAACCTCCATCAGTGTAGCTGCTGTGATCTCATCACACCAACAGAGTGCCAGGTTCTGGCCTCCCTCTGGCATAGGGGCTGAACAGAGTAGACAAACTGAGAGCCCCAAAATCACCCCCCCCTTAGGGAATTTCCCAAATTTTCTCTGAGTTTCTGCTAATAGGGGTGCAAACCTTAGAAAAAAAGCCTGAGTGTATCTGATTGAAACCTGACTTGGGCTTCTATGTGTGCTCCTGAATAGCTGATCTGAAGATATAGGTTCCCTCCAAAATAAAAACTGAGAGAACCTGAAACCTGTACCAACCAGCTTTACATAACCAATAAGGAAACGACCTAGGCACCCTGATAATACAAACAGAAGCAGACTTCAACTTAACTATCATATTACAATTGTAAACAAAAGAAATTTACATGCCAAATCACAATGAAAGAATAATAAAATGGAAAGCCAAAACACCATGTCCCCACCGAACTCCACCAGGCCTGTAGATTTCTACAAGGAAAACCCCTAAAGATAACCCAGGACACTTAATTTAAAAGAACACTCATAAACATGATTAAGGAATTCAACAAATTTAAAGAATACATGAACAAACATATCGAAGAAATAAAAGAAGACAGAGATAAACTTCTGAATGAATTCACAAAAGAGATAGAAACATGGAAGAAACCTCTGGCAGAAATGAAGGAGGAAGTGCAAAACTCAGTAAGCCAACTTAAAACAACAGGGGAAAGCCTCACCACTAGAATGAATGAAATGAAAAACAGAAAATCAACACTGGAGGATAAAGTTGAAGAATTGAAACACTCAAGCAAAGATTATGGACAATTTAAAAAATACAGGAATGAAATATGCAAGCGATGTGGGACACCATAAAAAGACCAAATCTCTGGATCATAGGAATAGAAGAAGGAGAAGAATTTCAGGTTAAAGGTGTTAACCAGATCTTAAACAGGATTGTAGAGGAGAATTTCCTGAAATTAAGGAAAGACATCCCCATAAAAATATAGGAAGAACATAGAACACCAAATAGGATCAGAAGAGTAACTCCCCACGACATATCATAGTAAAAACACTAAATGTACAGAACAAAGTGAGAATACTGATAGCAGCAAAACAAAAACAAGTCACATACAAACCATCAGAATTAAAGGAAAACCCATCAGAATTACAGTTGAATTATCAGTGCAGACTATGAAAGCCAGAAGAGCCAGGACCAAGGTATTTCCAGTTCTACATGACAATAGATGCCAGCCCAGAATACTTTACCTAGCAAAAATGTCTATTATAGTTGAGGGGGAAAGAAAAATCTTCCATGACATGAATAGCCTGAAAGAATACATGTCCACAAAACCAGCCCTTCAAAGAACACTTGAAGCAAAGAACACTTGAGAGCAGAGAGAAATAGCTATGTCCCAAGGCAATGAAAGAAAATAAATAAAGGTATAATTGAGGAAACACGAAATTAGACAGAGAACACAAGCAGCAATCAAAATGATGGCAATATACATCTTTCATTAAATATTAATGGACTGAACACCCCAGTCAAAAGACACAGGCTAAGTGAATGGATTAAGAAACAAAATCCATCTATTTGCTGTCTGCATAAAACCCATCTCACCTTCAAGGACAGGCACTGCCTTAAGGAAAAAGGATGGGAAAGAATATTCAAAGCAAATGTCACTAAGAAAAAAGCAGGGGTTGCAATTCTAATATCTGACAAAATAGACTTCAAAGTAAAACTAATCAGAAGGGATAAGGAGTGTCACTTCATTCTGATCAAAGGAACGATTAATCAAGAAGATATTACAATTCTTAACATGTATGTACCAAACTCTGGTGCAACCAAATTGACAAAAACAACACTACACGACTTTAAGACACAGAGTAACACCAACTCAGTAATAGTAGGGGACCTCAATACCCCACTGTCTCCATTAGACAGGTCAACTGGACAAAGAACAAACAGAGAGACATCTGAATTAAATGATACCACACATCAAATAGACCTAACAGACATCTTTGGAATATTCCACCCAAACACCAAAGAATATGCTTTCTACTCAGCACCCCATGGAACATTTTCAAAAACTGACTACATACTGGGCCACGAAACAAACCTCAACAAATGCAAAAAGAAAAAAAGAAAAAATTCCGTGCATTCTATCAGAAGAAAATGTAATAAAGCTCAAAATCAGCACTGAACAAAGCCCTAGTCACTACACAAACTCATGGCAATTGAACAACACACCCCTAAACAATGAGTGGGTCAAAGAAGAAATTAATAAAGAAATAAAAGAATTCCTGGAATTCAATGAAAAAGACAATACAACACAACACAATCTCTGGGACACTTTAAAAGCAGCCCTAAGAGGGAAGTTTATATAGCTCTAAGTGTCTACATTAAAAAATTAGAAAGACCCCAACTAAATGACCTAATATTGCGAATCAACGAATCCAAGAGCTGGTTCTTTGAAAAGATAAACAAGATTGACAGACCCTTAGCCCAGTTAACCAAAAGAAGCAAAGAGCACCTCCAAATTAACAAAATCAGAGGTGAAAGGGGAAACATCACAACAGACACCCAAAGATCCAAGCCATTATAAGGGAATATGTTAAAAACCTATATGCTACTAAATCTGAAAGTCTAAAAGAAATGGGTGGATATCTGAAATCATGGGGCCCTCCAAAATTAAACCAAGAAGAAATCAACAGTTTAAACAGACCCATAACATATAAGGAAATCAAAACAGAAATACAAAGCCTCCCAACTAAAAAAAGCCCAGGCCCAGATGGATTTACAGCAGAATTCTACCAGACATTTAAAGAAGACCTCCAGTCAATACTACTTAAATTATTCAAAACAATAAAAACAGAGGGAGAACTCCCAAATTCCTTCTATGAAGCCAGCATCACTGTAATATCCAAATGGGGTAAAGATACAACCAATACAGAAAACTATAGACCCACATTCTTAATAAACATAGATGCAAAATTCCCAACAAAATACTTGCAAACTGCATACAGACACACATCAAAAGGATCATCCACCATGATCAAGTTGGCTTTATCCCAGAGATGCAGGGATGGTTCAATATATGCAAATCAATAAACATCAATAATCATATAAATGAACTCAAAGACAAAAAACACATTGTCATCTCAATAGATGCAGAAAAGGGTTTTGACAAAATTCAGCATGCATGTATGTTCACAGTCCTAGAAGGAACTGGACTGGAGGGAACATACCTCAACAAAATTAAAGCTATATACAACAAACCCACAGCCACCATCATTCTAAATGAAGAGAAACTGGAAGCATTCCCATTAAAATCAGGAACCAGACAAGGATGTCCACTGTCTCCACTCCTTTTCAAGAAAGTGCTTGAAACTCTTGCTACAGCAATAAGACAAGAGAAGGAAATTAAAGGAGCACTAATTGGAGAAGAAGAGGCAAAACTATCACATTTGCAGACGATATACCTAAGAGACCCCAAAAGTTCTACCAGAAAACTCCTAGAACTGATCAACACTTTCAGTATAGTGGCAGGTTATAAAATCAATCTACAAAAATCAGTAGCCGTTCTATATACCAATAACAAGCAATTGGAGAAAGAATACAGCAAAATGCTCCCATTCACAATTGTGTCAAAAAAAAAAAATCTTGGAATAAACCTGACCAAAGACACCAAAGATCTCTACAA
>NW_008353267.1:1398004-1400953 GCF_000622305.1 Nannospalax galili | reverse complement strand
CATTGCCTCAGTAAAGGATAATCCCTGAGTATCAAGTGAACTTAATCATCCTTTCCATGTCCTGGAAGTACTTGGCAGTCCAGATAGCCAAAGCAGCCCTGAGCACAAAGAGCAATGCTGGGGGGCATTACTATACCAGATCTCAAAGTATACTACAGAGCTAAAGTCATAAAAACAGGATGGTACTGGCACAAAAATAGACACATAGATTGATGGAACATCTCTGAAGACCCGACCCCGAGTATATGCAATTTCAGCCACCTGATATTTGGCAAAGGTGCCAAGAACAAACAATGGAGGAAAGACAGCATCGTCAATAATTGGTGTTGCCAAAACTGGATCTCCACCTGTAGAAGAATGAAACTAGATCCACTAGATTCACCTTGCACAAAAGTCAACCCCAAATGGATCAAAAACCTCAATGTGAAACTGGAAACCCTGAAATTATTAGAAGAAAATATTGGCAGTAGCTTACAAGATAAAGTGTAGGGAAGTATTTTCTAAATTGGACAAAAGTTGCTCAGGAATTAAGGTCAACAATCAAGTATACCTCATTAAACTAAAAACTTCTGTACAGCAAAAGAAACCATGGAAAAAGTAAAGAGAAAACCCACATAATGGGGAAAAATCTTCAACAGTGACACATCTGACAGAGGTTTAACATGCAGAATATATAAAGAACTCAAAAAACAAAGAATTGAGAAACTAAATGACCCAATTAAAAGACTGGCTAAAGATCTAAACAGAGAGTTCTCAAAGGAAGAAATAAAGATGCCTAAGAAACATCTCAAAAGTGTTCAACATCGTTAGTAATTAGGGAAATGCAAATTAAAACCACCCTAAGGTATCACCTTACCCCAATCAGACTTGCTAGGATCAAGAGAACAAATGATATCAAATGCTGGAGAGGATGTGGAGAAAGAGGAATGCTCACTGCTGGTGGAATTGCAAACTTGTGCAACCCCTGTGGAAAACTGTGTGGAGAACTCTTACAAAACTAAAAATGAACCTACCATATGACCTGGTTATACCACTCCTTGGCATATACCCAAAGGACTCATCCTGTTGGAGGGACACTTGCATAACCATGTTTGCTGCTGCTCTTTTCACAATAACTAACAGATGGACACAACCTAATTGTCCCTCAACTGATGAGTGGTTAACAAAAATATGGCATATTTACACAATGGAGTTCTATTCAGCAGTAAAAAAAAGATGAAATAATGAAATTTGTAGGTAAATGGATGGATCTAGAAACTGTTATACTAAGAAGTGAAGTAACACAGACACGGACAAACAAAACCCTCATATGTGGATCCTAGCACCAAATCCTTTTAAATTCCAGGTCCTTTTAATAAAATGATGCTATATGGCAGTCTCTTCTGCATGAAATAACTACCATCATCACAACTTCAGCTGAGCCTGATCGCTAAAACATCGTCACAATTGGGCTTGTTGACGGTTGTGCTCATTCATTAAAGGAGGGCCAAGCAGGGTCATTGGACCCTCAATGGAGTACCTAGCCACTCTTCCCAGACAACTCTATGTAATTTGGCTCTAATCACACATGGTTTCCTGGATTTGTGGAGGGCTATAAATTATACAATCTGGGGAAGCCTAGGAAGAGAAGGCAAGACCCATGCTGGGTAAAGGCTTTCCAGTGTGTGTACCCTCAGGTCATATATATACCTCAGCAACCCCTCAGTTATCTCGGTAAGTAAGCTCAGTAAATTCATTGGTTCCCCAGTAAAACTTTAATCAAACATTGGCTTGACAATAGAACCTTAAAAGGGAATAAACTTTGCTTATTATCCCCAGGAAAAGAATTCTCACAACAGATGGAAAAATTTATTGGTCAATGCTATTATGTCTCATAATTAGCTCAGTAAATTCATTGGTTCCCCAGGAAAACTTTAATGTAATCAACATTGGTTTGACATTAGAGCCTTAGAAGGGGGTAAGCCTTGCTTAGTATCCTCAGGAAGAGAATTCTCACAACAGATAGAAAACTTATTTGTTAATATGCTTGTGATTTGTCAAGGATGAGACAAAAATAATATATACATAATCTTAAATTTTCTAAGGTAATAGTTTAGTCAACTAGTTTAAGGAATAAAATATATATATAGTCAAGGTTTATTTGATAATATTTGGTTTTTTACCCAAGCTTTATCTACATAGTACATAGTAATTAAAAGTACCAAACTGGTGGAACTAACCTTATTGGATGTTTAATAGCCATTGTTTGAGGCCTATACTAATGTGGTCAGAGGGACTTAAAGGACAGTTCTTGCTCCTTGACCTCCAAGGTCAACTAAATTCCAGAGGACTATAGAACACCTCTCAAAATGTCCTGCAAATGTGGTGAGTCACCTGTTCTCTTGTTTAGGGAGGCCATGGAGACCCCATGAGATGGACTTGAACCAGTGCGCAGTCTACAAAGAGGAGAGTCAACTCAGAGGAAACATCTCATCCATACTTCCAAGTGAAGCCAGACACAGTTGAGCAGGACCTTTGACTTATCTTCACACAGATGGAACTGGTAAAAGAAAGGAAGCAGGGGTTCCTCCCAAGCCCATGTGACCTCAGAGGAACAGATCCTCAAATGACTTTAAGTGTAAAGTAAATTGATTTATTTGAGCCAATTGTGTGGTCTTAGACACCCAAAAGGAAAGTATAACCAAAGAATAAAGTCATCAGTGTATTACTTTAAGAGTTCAAGGAATTACACTTCCCAGACATTAGGCTTAAGTCTGCATAAAAAGTTATTTAGACAATTATTTCTCATTGATGATTTTGTTCCTAATCAGAAAGTGTTGCTCAGATGTAAGACTTCAAATCTTGGTGTGCAATACTCTAGTGCCCACATGTAGCTAAGGGAGACAGTCCACTATTTTTCTAAAGTGATGGATAAATTTGTTTTCTCCCCTTATTTTGAAGCCTTTGAGG
>NW_008353267.1:1361609-1397752 GCF_000622305.1 Nannospalax galili | reverse complement strand
TCCTTCACACAAAAAAAGAGTTATGCAATTTGGGAGTCTTTTAGATAGACCCACTGAAGGGGTACCCCAATTGCCTCAACCTGTGTCCCTGTTCAGCATGGAAGAAGCCAGAGCGGTCTGTGTCCTGATTCCCTATTGGCAATTTGGGTATCATCTTCAGAAGATGGTGTGATAAGAATAGGCAGTGGAATTAGCTAGGCAGTTAGGGTAAAAAGACCCCAAAGAAAAGTAGCCAGTTTCTTGGCTAAAACTCACAATGTCCTTGGGCCTCTTAGCATCATACTGTGTTCCAAAGGCCAACAATGTTGAAAGTATTTGGGAGCTTTCATCTAATCCTTGAAAGATTTTAGTGTTACCGCTTCAGAGGGGGAATATTAGAATAGCAGAAAGCCCCATGGAAAAAAAAGAAGAGTATATGAAGTCATCAGAAAAAAGTGATGGGGAGCTATGGGAGGAGTTGGAGGGGAAGGAGTGGGCATGGATTTGATCAAAACACCTTATATGCATGTATGAAATTCACTTTTTTATAATTTTAAAATTTTTTAATAACTACATGATTTGAAGAAGCATTTCACTACAGCTTTAACATATTCAGTAACACACTCCAGAGCAAGAGTACATTTCTTTCACAAGTGGGTGCAAGTTTCTAGGTTCACAGTTGAGTTAATACAGTTATACAGTATTGAACTCAGTATAAGCCCTGAAAGACTCATTGTTTTTGCTCATAACACTGAGATGTTGGCACATACATCTCTAATCTGTATGTATCTGATTATTACTAGTCATAAGCAGTTGCACTTGGATCCTTGGTGCCATAAATTATTCTTAAAAAACAGAAAGAAGGGAGGGAAGACAGGCAGAAAAATAGAGCCATAAAGAAAGCACCTATAGAGAACACATAGAAGGAAGGAAGGAAGGAAGGAAGGAAGGAAGGAAGGAAGGAAAAAAGGAGGAGGAGGAGGAGCGGCAGCTGGTAAATGGCTCAGCAGGCAAAGATGCTTGCCACCAATCCTGACAAACTGAGTGGGATCCCCAGACCCATATGATGATCAGCTGTCACTAGTTTTCCTTGGACTTCCACGTGTATACACATAAAATAAAATGTAGTAAAGTGAAAAAAAGAAAAAAAAGAAGCAGATTGAGCAGAGACCAGAAAAGCAAGTCAGTAAATAGCATTCCTCCATCTTTGCTTTGCTGCAGCCCTGCCTCCAAGTACCTGCCTTGAGTTCCTGACATGGCTTCCCTCAAAGATGAACTGTGATTCAGACACGTAAGCCAAATAACCCCCCCCCCAAAAAGTTAAAAGTCTTTCTTTACATCTAACTCAGACCCTGTAAGGTTTGTTCCCACCCTACACCCCCAAAACACACACACACACACACCCCTTGTTTCTCCTAGTTTGCTTTTGCAAGAAAAAGTTCAAGAATGAAAAAAAAAAGAGAGCGATAAAGAGAGCTATGCTCTTTTGCAGACAGGCAAAGAAAGGTCATACAGCGAGGAGGAGGGTGGTCATAGGCTTGGGAGCGGCAGAAAAAGGAAATGTGAGCATGGTACAAAGCTAAATCTGAGAGGGAAGAACACTGAGGAAAGTCAAGACTCATAAGACTGAGAACCGTGCATCTTAGTGACCCCTGTTCCCATGACTGTGCACTGAACTCTATCTAGCCAGCTGCTGCTCGAGGATCCTGGAACTGAAGACTCGGGTTCATCCAGATGGGGAGGTCTGAGGAAAGTGTGCTACAAGAGGTCAAAGGCTGAAGGAACCTGAGCTCCCATGTGTGGATGAAGGAAAGACTATATTTAAGGCCTCCTAAGGGAAGAGCTGGGGAATCACAATTACTAAGTAAGTCTCAAGGACTCTAAGGAAACTCATTAATAAAATCACAGGCATGCCAGAGTAAGTAAAATTCCCCAAGCCTATGACTTCCATAGCAAACTCTCACAGGAGATTCTATACCCAACTTCCTTTGTCAAAGCCTGACTACAAACACATATTTAAGCCCCTCCTTCACATTTATCTCAAATTGTTGAAGTTTCCAAATTAGACCTCCACAGACTAAGACTTCTGGGCTCTGTTAAATATAAATTCAGCTTTAAAGAAGATAGGAACTAAAAGAACAGGTTTAGAGCCAGCTTCTCAAAGGGCAGCTCTACCTTCAAAGAGAATGTTTGAAGTCCTCAGATTTCTTGAGTGTCAAGCTAAACACAGTTCTCATTCCATAAAGATCCTATCTCCTACACACATCCCAAAAGCAGCACTGCATGCCTGGCCTTTGACCTCCTAGAAATACAGTCCTCACAACATAGGGAAATGTAAAATAGGTAGATTAGTAGTGGTGTCTTAGAAGCTGGCTGGGAAAGTATATTCCAAAGAAAGTCCTTCTCAAAGCATGCCAAAGCCATTCTAAAACCTACGCAAACTAGCCTTAAATATATTCATATATTTACTTTTAAAAGTAAATATTTTAGTGTAGGCAAAACTAAAATCATTTGTCAATACGCATTTGATACCACCCATATAAGAATCACAAAAGGTTTTTTGTTTGTTTGTTTGTTTGTTTGTTTGTTTGTTTGTTTAATTTCACAGAGCACCATTTGACCTCCCAGGTCAATTTGCCAGCCTACCCTGAGCAACATACAATTCCTTGAGAATCAAAACTAAACTTATTGATATATCACTAAATAATTCTGTAGTTATCAAAAAATTAACTTCTCTGCCTGAATTACCTATAGTAGAAAGTGAGATTTCCTAAAAATTTCTCTCCTACTTGATTTTAGATTTTTATAACATGCAAATTTCCAGGCATATGGTATGCATCTAATAATCTGCTTTAAGCATATTTTGTTGAACTTCAAACTTAACAATATTGACAGTGAAATTACAAATTAGTATAATCTTCCTCCAATATGTTAATGATTAATAATAAAATTATTTTCCTTTATATAGAAAAACCACCACAGCTTGGATTCCATAAATCCCCTGCATGGATCTTTCCTCTCAACTGTTCAATGAAACTACTTACAGGAAGTCACTGAGGGCTCCTAAAGCTAGGTGGGTGGCTACTGGCTTACATCCCACATGTCCTGCATTCATTTCCATTTTGGAGTTCTTTCATTCTTTGTTAACAACATACTTTTATTTCTGGAGCCAGATTTTCTGTCTACTCCTCTGTATTCTATTCTCTACCCCTCTGTGGTCCTCTTATCCCAAGTGCCTACCCTCAGTTAGCTTCATGTCCTACAGTCAGGGTGCCCATTGCTTTCGATAACTAGTTATGGCTAAAGTCATCTTCCCATGGATCACATCTCTGAAACCCAAGCCATATTTAATACTGCCTAGTGAATATCAGCTGTGTGATGCCCAGGGTCACTTCCTACCCCATTCTTGATCCTTTCTGTCCTGTCTCTGAAAAGTTCTTTGTTGCTCATTGAGCTGAATTTGTAGAAATCAGCAAGTCCTTTTGAACACTCCTATGGTGCCCCACACATTCACTTTACTGTCAATTACAACTTTAATAAACATTTCAGGAACTTCATGTGCAGTCACTTTTTGGGAATCCAGAATTACACTGCAACATAGGGTCTGCTGTCTACTTCTGAAGAATATGGTTTAGATCCAGGCTTCTTAAACTTTCTTTACATGTTACTTTTCACCAGAGAAAATTTTATGCAACTCCAGATATACAAATATATAAAATAGGTATACAAATTAAATATTTACTGACAATAAATCACAAAATATTTAAACAATTCATTGGTATACATTTTACCATTTATTAAAGTCGAAAGCAAATTTACATACTGAGGTGAGTATGTTTGCTTATTTTTACATAAAGAATTAAATCTTGGCTGAATATTTGATACTATAGCACATAGAGCATCTTTAACATTTTTCAGAGTTGATTGACATTTTCATTTTGTAACCTTGAATATTGAGAATGTCATTTTGCATAAATACATAGTATAAAATGGCAGAAGTGTGTTTAGGATCACTTCAGAAATTGATTGAAATTCTGTCTTAATGCCAAGCCAAAATTTACTTAAACACTTGTTTTAATTAAACTCAAATCAGCAACTCAATAATTTTTAAAATCAAATATTCTACTGTAATACAATACAAAGACAGACTAATTTGGTACCTGCTGAAAAATAATGGAAGAAAAATATTTAAAATCTTGGGTTTTGTACTAAAAGATATGCTCTAATAAAAGCAGCAAACTTTCCCTGCACAGTGAAGACACTGTGTCTCAGACTTCATGATCTTGAACCTGAGCCAGTGTCTTAGGCAGTGTCCATCAGTGTTGCATAGTTTCACGGGACATACAGTGCAAAGTGTGCATGTTGTGTGTTCAGAACTATGGCTGCAAAGAAGTCACACAAGGCAGCAGAAGAAAACACTATCAGAAACACCTCAGACTCCCTACACATCCTATTCTTAATTAATTTTGGGTCATTTCACATTCAGAGACTTTTTACTGTTGCCAAATTTCTATGAACCTTATGAGATTACAGGGTCATGATCCACAATTTCGGAAACTGACATAAAGTCTTAATAAGCAATGGTGAAAAAAAATGTGAACATAATTCACCAGACTCCAAAGTCTACTCTCTTTTCACAAACTGTGAACCAAGTCTGGTCCTCCACAGGTCTAAAGCTGGGTTGTTACATTGCTTTGCTCATTTGTTGGTGTGAAGTCCATGACCATTTTGGGAATACACTACTGTATAGATGAGTAGTTACAAGAGAGATCTTCTGGACCCTGAAATCTAAAATAGCTGCTATCTGGCCCTTTACCATTAAAAAAACAACTATTTTCCAGCTTTAAACTTAGGCATTCTCCATATACTTACCACCTCAGTGTGCCTTCCTGGGTTACTATGAAAGCTTCCTAACTGATTCCTTTGCCCACAACCATTACCTTCTCCACACTGAAGAACCAAGTTATTTGTCCCAAAACTTTTAGGATAAAAATCAAACCCCTCATAAAACTATGAAAGGTCTTTTGACAACTTGATCCACTTCTTCCTCCCCAGCCACATCTACTTCCCAATGAAGCCAAAATCAAATCCATGGGCTTTCCTCCAAAAGGCCAACCTATCTCATATCTGAGTCATTTACCTACTTGGTTTTGTTTTCTGAGTTAGGTAAACTTTATCATGCATTCACTCCCACAGCATGTTGCTAAAACTCTTTCTGGGGGAGAGGCACAAACAACGTTCATCGCCTCCTCCTTTGGTCACATTTTGGCCCCCTAACTTTAAAAAGCAGAAGGGTAACACATCCATCTCCTTTTCTTTTTTATCTAATTTACTGGCTGAGTCAGGGGTCATTACAGAAGAGACCAGCCTCATATCCCTTTCTCGCTTCAGTTCCTCTTATAGCTTCAATCTCCCTCTGGGCTGCTGCCTCTACCGGGGACAGATCTCTTATTACCCACAGCAGTGGCCAGGCTACAGCTACTTGCTCATATTTTAGCCCCTGGTGCACTACTCCCAGGGCTTGTAACGTCTACCCTAGACCATCAGCTATTCTCAAAGCATCTCTAAATTGCTGTGGTGGACCCCACTGGTCGGGCATGTGTACCACTTCATACCACCTAGAAGACTGCCAACCTGGGATTTCTCCCACTGACATCATCCATCTAGGTGGCCTCACATTAGTTGCACATCTCACTACCTACTGCACTGTTCATACCACTGATGCTGACGTTACCCTGCCAACCCTATGGGGATAGTCCACCATATCAAAATTTCCTCTGCTTACACTCTCCCCTCACCCAGCTTCTCTTCAGTTGTTGGTCTCCTTCCCCATATAAGGGGCAACATCATTGCTCTTCCCAAACTCATTCTCTGTTTTGCTCTATCTTGCTCACAATGCCAAGTGTTGTTAAAGTTCCTTCTGGAAGGGGTAGGTATGAATAATGTCCACCCCTTCTCCCTTAATCCAAATGACAAACCAAGAAATGACTTCACTAAACTGTAGTATGGGAAACCAGAGAGTTTATTGGGCCTACTTACAAAGCAGTGGGTAGGGGTTTGCTTACAGGAGTATGGGTAACCCCCAAGGCCACATGGGAAAACCTTGATCCAAGCCTGGTTGGAGGCTTCTCCACAGCTGCACAAAATGGTAGAAGAACCTCCCTTAGGCTTCCCCAGCATATACATCCTTAGGTACCTTCCCCAAGGCCACATGCAACTAGAGCTGACCAGTTGGTTGAGAGGTATGGCTTAACTTTCAGGTAAGGATTCTGTGATTCTCCCTGCCCCTCTCTTCCTGCTGGGGCATGAACAGTTAACATGTTCAGCTGTGTTAATCTTAAGCAAGCTGGTATAGCTGCAAGATGGCATATGTCTGTTGAAGGACAGTCCTATACAACATATATGATCAGTGAACACAACTATCAACTGAAAGGGAATGCTTTCTACTTAACATACAATAGAAAAAAGGACAAATAAACCTTGTGGTTGGGAGCCCAACATCTTTACTCCTTTTATAAAGTCTTGGCTCATGGTATAGAGAGTGCTGTGTGGGCAGATGGACATTGGGATGGGCAGGGAGGTAGAGACAGAATAGGGTAGAGAGGTGGTTGCATGCTTTACTGCTCTGATGCTTCTGCCATGTCAACAAGCTTACTGAAGGCCAACAAGCATCTAGTGTCTGCCAAGTAACATGCCTACCATAATGCCAACTACAGTGTCAAAAGGACTAAAGAACTTTCACTGATATACTATTCAGTTTCAGAGATCAAGATCTTTGCACCACTTCCAAGCTAGTTAATAGGCCACTAAGAACAGTTTTTGTAGGTTTCTGGAAAAACTTATCTTTTTATTTAATTTTTTTATTTTTGAGAGTTTCATTCATGAATACTCTATTTACATCATTTCCTTTCCTCTCTTTCTCCTCCACCTCCTCATGTGCCCCCAATTCTCTCTCAAGCTCATAACATCTTCTCTATTATTGCTATATGTACACACACACACACACACACACACACACACAAAACTTACTAAGTCCATGCAGTGTTGCTCATTTGTACATGTTTTGGAACTGGATAACCTATCAAGGGCTGTCCCTAGAGAAAACTGGTTCTCTCTCTCTCAGCAGCAGCTGGTTGCCTTCAGCTCGTCATCTAGTGGTGAGGGGCCTGCTCCCATTCATGTTGTCATGTCAACTCCTGTTGTAATTAAGCAAATCTTTTTTAAACGGCCATATTGCTGAGATTTCATGGATGCAATTTCTCTATCATGTCTAGAAGACACTATCTCACAACAGGAATCCTGGTCTTCTGGTTCTCACAAGCTTTCTACCTCCTCTTCTGCAGTGTTCCCTGAGTCATATGTGAAGTGTTGCATTGTAGATGTACCAGTTGGGATTGGCCATCCCCTGATCATTTATTTTCTCTATTTTGACTAGTTGTGGTTCTTCATAATAGTCTCCATCTGTTGCAAAAAGAAGCTTCTTTGATGAGTGGTAAGAGATACACTTAACCATGGGTATAAGGATAAGTTTTGAGAATATAGTTAAAAGTTAAATTAGTTTAGGAAAATTGCAGTAGTATGTTCTCTTCTGGGGTCTATGACCTCTCCATTCAATGGTAGTTGGCGAGGTTTACAGTACCAGCCATGAATTTCATCCTATTCAATGGATCTTAAGTCCAATTAGATAGATTTTGGTTATCCCCAAGATAAAACTGTCACTGTTACATCATTAGGAATATCTTTCTAGGTCAGTCATTGCTGTGGTTTGTAAGCCTTACATCTGGGTAGGAATACTGATTCCTTTTTCTCCCTTGGCAGCTTACACAGAGACTTCTAATACTAAGAGATCTGGTCTTTGGGAAGGGGGCTTCTAGGTCAGTTCCAGCTTAATTCCTCCAATTCTTGTGTCTAAACTGTGCAGTGTCTTCAACAACAGAGTTTTAACTTCAGGTTCTTGGAGGCAACAGAAGACATTAGCAATAGTCAATATTGCTTTGGGGATTTCTTAGACAGTTCTGACCAACAACTCAAAGGAAGGTTTCCCCATTCCTGGGGTTTTCATTAGATAGTCTATGGCTCTTGCGGGGAGATGTATCACCCCATGTGACAGAACTCCACATATATAGTGTATTTTTAAGTAAGCTTGCAAAATAAAGTTCCCCTTTGGCTTTTTCAAGCACCCTAAGTGTTAGTTATGTCTCCTCCCTCCCTCCCCTTCTTTATTACCTTCTCTTCCCCTTCCCCAGATAATTCCCCTCCTATGATGAGAAGAGGGTGAAATGGAGCATTAGAGAAAGGGATAAGAGAACACAGGTGCTAGGGGAAAACTCTTTACAGAGTCTGAGAAGGTTTGTGAAACTGTGACTTGACATAAAAAGAAACAGGATATGAAAGAACATTCCTGCAAATGACAGTTCTATTTTGAATAAGAAGCAGGGACTACAGTGCAGAGCACACAGGCTTTTTATAACTATGGGACTATACATCTGAAACTGCTAAACCATGAAAAGGTACCTAGAACCATGAACTTTGAGCTCCACAAAATGTTTTTCCTCATAGGATACTCAGCTCATTAAAGAAAAGATAAAAGATAAAGCTTTTCTTAAAAGCAAGGGTAGAGCAAACACAAAGAATTGACCCAGTTTCCAAAATAAACATTAGGCTTAAAGCTGTCTCCATCTGGCTAAAATGAAAAACAAAACTGAAAATCAGTATGTTCACACTCCATTTCCTACCCACATCACAAGGCCAAGGGCAGGGGGAAAAAAGACATATAAGGTAATGTTACACCTAAGTTAGCTGAAGTGTTATGGAAGATTGCTGGAAGAATTTCTAATACTGAAATAGAGTAACAACTCACTTTCAAGCCTTTCTGGGTATCCATTAAGGTCCATACACTTTTAGGTCTTCATCAGGTATATGTGAAAATGTCTTTGCCCCTGAGCCAAATTCCTTTCAGTCTTCTTGCTGCCTAATTTCCACAGAGAAAAACACTTCCTTTTGCAAATATTCTTTCAAAAACTGTATTTCCTTGCCTTCATATTATCCCCCTAACACTCTTTCCTCTTGACTCTTTACCTTGCCATTAGTCTAACACCAGAATAGACAGTCACTAAGCACTGACTGACTGACTAAAGATGTATTTTCAAATAGGATAGATTTTACAACTAATTAGGATGAAAATTGTGGACTTTGAAATATCTATGACACAAAGTTTAATATTCATAAAGCCATCACTGAAATACATTTGGATCTTAAATAATTAGAATTAAATGTACAGTGCCCAAGGATTTTCAAGACAAGCTTTGATGCTCAAAGTAATCATGAAACTGAATTGTACCATTGTTCTAGGAATTAACCTGAAATGACCTGGCCCAAGGAGAAGACTAAAACTGCATTTAAGATGTGGAGAAATTTTATCCTTTATTTCACAGAGGCCTCAAACTAGGCTAACTTGCTCCAGAGAAACTAAGGCATGGACCAGAATGCATACAGAAATGCATACAGAATTTTTCATATTATCCCTTGACAGTAATCATATTGGTGAATTTGAGGCTTCCAGTACAAAAGTATATATGCCTCTTAGGCTATTATAGGAAATTTAAATAAGTGTTTCTACAAAAACAGATATATCAGGCAAGCATGGGCAAGGGTTGTGACATTCCCAATAACATGATCTATTGCTGATGCCAGCACAATCTTAGTTATTTTAACAAGTAAGACACATTGCAGCTGGGGTTTCCTCAAGACCACAGACTGTGGTTTTTGTGACTACCTGCTTTGTCTTATCTCAGCCTAAGACAGCTCAGAGTGGCCTTGTGATTTGAATAAAAGTAGAAGCATCCAAAGTTTTGGTATTTCTACATGTATCAGCAAGCACATATTATTAGTGTGCTAACACACAAGGTTCTTGAAGTGCTAATTACATAAGGTTCTTGTCAAATACACTTGTAAGTACTTACTCATTTACTGTACAGAACAAATTTATACTGAGGTTCATTAGTTCCACATTAGGTTAACTTTCCCCCATCATCATAGACATATATTTCCTGAAAGTCAGATAATTTTTTACTTGCATTTTGTCTTGTGTGTGTTGTTAAGGAAAAATTTTATCTTTGGAGACAAAAAATACACTATTATGCTTACATTTAAAAAGTAGCTAAGGGTCCGGGCGTGGTTGTACACACCTTTAATCCCAGCACTTGGGAGGGAGAGGCAGGTGGATCTTTGTGAGTTCAAGGTCAGCCTGGTCTACACAGTGAGTTCCAGGACAGCTGGGGCTACAAGGAGACCCTGTCTCAATAAGACCCCCCCCCAAAAAAAATAGCTAAGCCTTTAAAAGCTGAACTATCCTTCCAGCCTTTAATCTCAGCACTTAGGAGGCAGAGGCAGGCAGATATCTGTGAGTTCAAGGCCAGCCTGGTCTACATAGTGAGTTCTAGGACAGCTGAGGCTACAGGGAGACCCTGTCTCAAAAAGACCAAAAAAAAAAAAAAACCCCAAGCAATACCTTCAAAAGTATTCAACATCCTTACTAGTTAGGGAAATGAAAATTAAAACTATTTTAAGATTTCATCTAACCCCAGTCAAAATGGCTAAGAGCAAGAGAATAAATTATACCAATGCTAGTAATGACGTGGGGAAAGGGGAATGCTCATTCATTGCTGGTAGGATTGCAAAGTTCAGGCCTCTGCCCCCAACTTATTTATGTTCTCCAATCACTGGGTCTTACCAAGCTCTATTTGCTTTCATTCTCAATGAGAAGGGGTCAAGGAAAAGCCCATAACCTCAGCTTGACTCTTATCAGAATTCCATAGGAGATGATGAGTGAACTGACCAACCTTTGAATAGGATGTGTGGCACTGGCCCCTGCATGATGCTCAATGATCAGTGTGTGACTAAATGCATTCCAATGGTCCTTAACCACCTACAAAGAGATTCAAATTTTCCATCACACATCATACACACTTGGCAGGTGGTCTTGGTATACTTTTAAATGTGCCAAATTATTTCCCTGCTGGATTATAAACCATACCAGTCCATTACATAAAGTTTCTAGGCTGTTTAAGCTATCAATTATACCCTTTTTGAAAATTGCACACTAGCATCATTATGACAGAATTTCTTGCCTACCAATTAAGCCCCAACAATTTATTTATATTTATGGTTTTTAGTCTTGCTTCAATTAGCTTCTCAAATCTCAGTCTCCCTAGACCCACTGCAGAACAGATTCTGTCGCAGACCACATGAATTATGCTGCCTCAATTCATCAGCTAAGCAGGCAACAATAGAAAGGGTAAACGATGATTTAAATGAAATGAACGTGCCAAGTCCAAACTTTGTTGTCTACATGCTAATTAAGGTATCTAATAGAACTTCAAAAAAAATACACATATGCACCTAGATACACACAGAAAAGAAAATGCTAAACTGTTTATGGACAAGAATTATCCACAACTTACTTTTTATTAATATGTTTCTCTGTTCCATTAAACTGTAATGAAAGAAGCACATAGTGTTCTTCATGATGGTTAGACTCAACTAGAATACAAGTTATATAATAATTTAGTAATAAAGCAAATTACTTTCTTGATGAGTCTTTAAAAGAGAAATCATAAAAATATATTAAGATGAGTATAATTATGTTAGAAAAATCTACATTCACATTTCTTTGTTTTATAATCATCAAGACAAATTATCATTGCACTAAGGTGTTTCCTGAATAGCAGCAAAATTGGTCAGTCTGCTAATCTTTAGAAAATGGAAAATTATTAGGACTCAATAATAAGATTATTCAAATGAACTGGATTAGAAAACATTTCACAAAGACATCATTAAGTATTTACCAAGAAAATTAGCAAAGAGATTACATACCTCTTGATCTAAATAACAAATCTACTATTTTCTGTAACTGCTGTGGAACTGAAGGGCAATAATATGCTCTTTCACTGAAGTCCTTTGATAGTGAATTTCATGAATTTCAACAGAGCAGTCAGATTTAATCACAAACGGACAGTGGCAAAGGACTGGGGAGGATCTAACCATGCAATGGGGTAATGGCCACTCTTAGAACTGTAGAGGTCACTCTAGGGGGAAAGCAAGCCAAAAGTGGAAAAAGACACATCTGAAGTCACAAAAGCATGATTGAAGACATATCTTGAGAAGAATCAACCAACCGGTTCAGGAAACTGTACTGATGGGTTCTCCACATTTGACAAGCCTAGGAATAAAGGGTTAGGGTTGGAAAAATTCCCAGATATAAAACAAACAAGAGTACTGGGATCCTGCCAACACAGTAGGGATCTGAGATGCAGTGGGAGTAAGCCAAAGTTGTATAGCTGTTTCCTCCAAATTGAAACAGTCCTTCCTGGAAGTAAGACACAGGCTTATAAGATTCAAGAAGCTCATGAAACTTACCAAACTTAAGATGTTTAGAAAATGACAAGATTCACAATGTCCCTCCTCAAGTTTATAAAGGCAACAAACATTTTCTAGGAAGAAACCCTTCTGTGAAGCTCCCTGGTAGGTGGGCATAGAGCTCCACGGCAGCAGCTTTCCTGACTCATATCTCATGCTGGAGCCAGCTTTCTAGTGAAGTTGTTGCCTTTGAATCACCCATGCTTTTGTTAAGTAACTCAAACTCATTAGTTCATAAAATTCGATGTGAGTGGAATCATGTCTTTGGTCTGCCATCAGTGTCCCATCTGGGATGAATAGACATTTGTTTACATCACCCCAGGAAAAGTCAAACCAAAGCCATGGTCATAACTTTTCTTTGAATATTCCTCTGATACTAGCAAAAACAGTCATGCATCTAAATTCTTGGACAGAATCCACATGTAGTCAGCATTAGGTAGCAAAAAACTGGAAGTTGGACCATATCACAAAAGAAAGGGTTTATAGAGGATGGAGGAACCAGATTGGCTGCCATGGAAATTTCCAAATTTCACTGCAAGGTTAGAAATTTTAAAATGGTTTTCCCAAGAACAACAGCCAAAACAAGCTACCACTTACAACTAATTGATTTATTATTATTATTATTATTATTATTATTATTATTATTTTCAACAACATACAGGAAGTTGACATCTCTGGTATTGCCAGCAACTTTTTGATAAAAGGTTTTTTATAGTTATTGAGTTATAAGGTCCAAAATGGTGCTTATCAGACAGCCAACACAGACTCTGTATTCCCAGCACAAACAAAAGCATGAGCTTCCCTGTTTTCTACCTCCATCTGCCCTTTAACTCCTTTCCTACCACACACACACACACACACACACACACACACACACACACACATGCCCTTGAACCCCTGGCAGTGACAGACAGCACATAATCAATTCTGAGAATACCAATGTTGTTTTGTCTCATTTTTTTGATAGTACTATAGAATAATACCAAGAGTATAAACAGCTCCACATTCATATCTGTCTATTCTGTACATATGTGTCTAACAAAGGTAGGAACTGTACAAGGTACTATAACACTTCATAAGTCTGAAATCAGTTTATTAGAAGGGAAATATGTCATGAAATCACCAAAGACCAAGAAGAAAGAAAGATATTAAAATCCCTTTTCCTAAAACAGTTTGGCGATAGAAAGTAAACCTCCACGGAGGCATAAGTGGAAAAGTTAACAGACAGAAAGATGCTAAATATGGGAATAGATGCAGAAAATTTATCCTCCTGTGTTGAAATAGGACGGCAGAAACTCAAGATGACCAGGATTAAAATCTGGTGTTCATCTTAAAATCTAGACAAAAATTAAAGATGAGGAAAGAGGAAATCTTCTAGATCTTGTATATAAAATCAATTCATACAAAAAGTATAGAATAAAATAGAATCAATTCTGAATCAAATGAAGCTTGGAACCTGCTAAAATAAGAGGAAACTTCCAACAGAGGTAGACACAAAAAGCAAAGTGAGGGGAGGAAGCCCTGTTGGTGCTTCCACTGACTTCTTAGAACTTACATCAACAAGCCAATTGAGAGACTCAGGGCTGGCCAGTCAAGCTGCAGGAACTAGGAACTACTGTCCCAGAGGAAGACAAGCAGAGATTTCACAGAAAAATCAGGGTTAATACTCAAAGAGCACTTGTCTCTAGCCAGCCATCTTCATCAGAGTCCTATCTGAGGTACAGAAAACGGCAGATCTTCAGCATGACCATCAGAATCCTCTTCCCCCCATTGAAATAGAATCAAGCATGGAACAGTTAGGAATTGTTTAGAGGTTGGGGGCACAGAAAAATCGGAGAAGCAACCAAGGACCCTGTGCTGTGGGGCTGACGTTTAGGAGGAAAAGTAAAACAGAGGAAACTTGATTTCAGTTCTTGATAGGTTCCGTGGAGGACATGATCAAAAGCTGTTGTATGTGGCGGTTGGTATTGAGGTGGTTTTTACAGTAGGGAAGCCTGGGGAGGAATTTATGAAAGGTGACTTGGTGGAAACCTGCATGAATTCAGGGTGTAGATCAGGAAAGAGAGTTATAAGTAGTAGGGAAAACCCTGACATAACGCGGTTTGATATGCTCGGAGACAGCAAGAGAGCTAGCGTGGACTGGTGGGGGGGCAGGCTAGACAAGAGCAGCAGGAGTAAACAGCACAGGGGAAGGCAGGCTAGGGCTTAGCGGTAAGTCCTCAAAAGATGGAGTTGGTTTCTGGATTTTATTTTATCTGCATTGGAGAGGCTTGAGTTGAGAAATGGTGTTATTTATTTACTTTAAAAGAGCTACTCTGGATTATAGGTAGACACTTTGGGGCAAGAGTAACAATAGAAGGAAAATGTAGGAAATTATCACAATGGTCTAGGCCAGAAACAACAGTGCTGTACATCAGTGTTTACTGAAGCACTATTCATAATAGGCTATGGAACCAAGGTAAATGTCCAACAACAGAGGAATGGGCAAAGAAATTATGGTGCACATTGTGTGTGTGTGTGTGTGTGTGTGTGTGTGTGTGTATTCTGAGAGAGAGAACTAAGCTATGTCATGTGCAGAAAATTGGTGAAACTGGAGATACTCATATTAAGGAAATTAGACAAGTCTCAGAAAGACAAATGTTGCATGTTTTCTCTCATCCATGGTCCCTGGATACATAAAACATATATGTATTTATGACATGAATGTAAAAGCTAAAGTGTCCAAGGGAACAAAGGGGAGTAGCTGGAGAATAGCAGGAGAAAAAGGATGGGACAGGAAGAGAGGGAGGGAAGAGGGATGTGGCAGTTATCAAGCCAGTGTACAATGCACATTTGTGTAAATGTGTTTTTACATTACACAGTACCACAGTATATTAAGTATGTACAATGAAAAATTTTAACAAACAAAAAATTTTTAAATTAAGATGCTCTTCAACAGATGAACAGTTATACAGTGGAATACCCAAACCACCAAATGATACTCATACATAAAAAGGAAAAAATAAACAACTACTGATACATTCCATTTACATAGATGTCAAGGGCATTATGTGAAGTATAAAAGCCAAATGTAAAAAGTTTCACTTTGCATTTTTTCATTTATACAAAATTCCTAAAATTGATTGAGCATTGAGTATTAGTTTTAAGATATTAAAGATAGTTGGGGAAGGACATTAATTACATGAAGGAAATCTTTGTGGTGTTGGAACAGTTATAAATCTTTGGCGGGGGGGGGATGCTAGAGATCAAAATCAAGGCCTTTTGCCTTCTAGGCTAGTGCATAGCACTAAACTACATTCACAGCCCCAAATTCCATATCTTAATTGCAGTGGCATTTATAAGAATCAACATGCATGATAAAACACAGTCGATTTAGGGATAGGAAGAGGAAACAAGGTGAAGAGGGAGGACAAAGCCCTCTCTGCACTATCATTGCAATTTCCGGTAGATGTGATTACTTCAAAATAAAAGGTCTTTAAAATTCTAGCTATGCAGAAGTATAAGGGAAATTTATTTTATAAGTAGCAAAAGTAGCATCATTATAAATACTATATCTGACAAAATGCTGTCTTCAGAATCTCTGAGGCACTTTTTTGCCAAGACATCTTATCAATACATTTTTAGTATTAAATAAAGGCTTGGTTAATCATGGAGATCGCTGTATGAATAGAACATTTTCCACCTGAAAGCCTCCAGAAGAAACAACATTTGCATTGTAATTCTCCCTCTCACTGAAAGCTCAAAGTGACACTTAGAACCCTGGTGCTCTTTTTTCTGTAACTATACCTAGAAAGATTCAAGCCAGGAAGATAAGCAGTTTCAACACTGGTGCTCCAATAGCTTCCAGACACTCTAAAAGTGTGAATGCTTAGACCCAAGTTATTCACATCCAAACCAACCAATGATCCTGGACTCTAAGATCTTTTTTTAATGTCAGAATCTGAGCCTTTATGATGTGGATCCTCAAAAAAGATGACTTTGACCAAACACCAATGAGCATGATTAAAAGGCTTAGGAAGTATGCTGATCCTAAACACACCTTCAGCACAGCAATCTTAAAGACACGCTGGGGTCTGCACTAGACACGTATGAGTCATCTAGATCAGCTTGAACGTGCACGTTTGTGAACTTTCCCTCAAGATCTTTTAAAACAGTGTCCAGGGTTTGTACCTCCTTAAAGTCTGGGCCTCTGATGCCATCCAGTCTGAATTTGAGTGCAGAGCACCTGATCCTTAGCTCTTTGCTTCTTTGAAAGGTCATTCTGCTTCCAAGAACATCATCAGTATGCTGTGCTCTCAGACATTCATGTTGAATCCTGTCATTGCTGAATGGCCTTACGTTTCCTAATCCCTTCATTCTTTCAGCATACACTCGATCTATTTGTAAAAAGACTAAATTTATGAACTTCTTTTCACTAGTCTTCATTGTAAACTGTATCCTGTATCCTGTATCCTGAGGTCCACTTTAATTCAGAAATTCAATTATTGACTAAATCTTTTCTAAGTTAAGCATTTTACTTCAGATTCTATCTGCTTTTTTAGGAATTTAACATACCGCCAACAAAATTTACAGAATATGCCAGATACCTCCTGTCTAGATGCCGGTGCTGGTTGCCTCCCAGGAGCTGCTAGGTACAACGCCATGCATAGAATTAAATCACAGACTTCCCATTCAGATTTTTTTGTCATCCTAGCCACACTGTTTTTCAGGTGCTAATGCATTCTAAAGAGTAAAATACATTATTCTGTATTTTTTATCTTCTAAGACCAAATAAAAATTAAACCAATTGCAAATGCTATCACTTAAAACACCTTTCTCAAGATAAACTAGATCATTTTAATCCAGTGATTAGAGCCAGAAAAACTGTAAACACTAACATCATTTTTAAAAAATCAAACCAAACCAAAAGTCAAAGGTACTTACAGCCAACCATCATCATGGCCACTGAAAACATCTTCTCCACATCTGTAGTCGGGGCTATGTTTCCAAATCCTATGGTTGTAAGGCTCGTCATGGTGAAGTAGAGGGAGGACACATACAGTGAATCCTTGCTGGGTCCTCCTTCCCAAATCCCTGCACTGGTATTGTAGCGATAAGGAGTCCCAATGCTCAAGGCCAGCTGATAGAGCCAGCTGTCTATCTGGATGGTGTTGGTGACTTCATCAATGACCTCATAGTCTCCAATGCTATACCAAATACAGGCTAGCCAGTGGGCAACAAGTCCAAACACACACACCAGGAGCACAAGGACTGCCGCTCCATACTCCAGGTAATGGTCCAATTTCCTCGCAACACGGCCCAATCGTAAGAGGCGCACCACTTTTAAAGAACTGAAGAGACTGCTGATCCCCTGCACAAAAGAAAAGAAATGACAATATACTTTCAGGAAAGAAAAATGTTAGGAAACAATACAGTGGGCCTCTTTCATGAACTTGTTTACCCAATTATATGCAAAAAGCATATACACAATAAAGCTCTGATCTTAAGTAAGAAAAAGCCAGAATGTTGCATTTTATCACCCAGAAATAGACTATTTCAAAAATTTTACTAGCTAAAATAATTTTCCATTAGCTAATAAATACTCACCTATTTTATACACAGTATATAAAATAATCAAAGAACAATTATAAATGCAATCAAAACAGAGTATATATAAAGGGATGATAAATTCAGACCTGCTCTTTTTTCTTGCTATGAAACTTCTTTACAAGTTTTCTTTTTATTTTTTACTTCGTACAGGGTAAATCTGCCAAGTCTTCTGAATAAGGAAACTCAGTCTCACTAGCAAGGAAACAAGAAATGCTTCTGTCCGTATGGGGACAAGAAGCAAAGACCATCACTGGTCCCAATGTGCCAGACAATGAACTAAACCTAGGATTGGCACATGGCCTCCAAATTACCATCATTCACTAGCAATGCTCACAGGGTACGGAAAAGAAGGGCATCGGAACAGTCATAGTATGTTGAGAAGCTTAAAGCACTGTACAGGAAGAGCACGGGCTATCATGGAAGTCAAGGAAGGTCCCATAGTCACTTTGGGGGAAGCATATAAAAGACTACCTGGGAGTCAGCAGTGGGCATCATAAATGGAATCTTGCGATTGCAAAACAAAGGGAAACTAAAGCAATGACCTAGTGTGGTGGTTTGAATGAGAAGGTCCCCCAGAAACTCCAAGTATTTGAATGCTTAGTTCCCATTTGGTGACACTGTTTGGGAAGGGTCATTGAACCTTGTATGGCCTTACTGGAAGAAGCACATCACTGGGGGCAGGCTTTGAGAGTATATAGCTTGCCAACTTCCAGTCTGGCTCTCTCTGCTTCCTGTGCCTACTTGAAGATGTGTGTACTTAGCTATCTATTCTGGCTGCTTCAGGCCATGCTTGCCCATAGTGGTGGACTCTTATCCCTCTGAAACTGTAAGCTCTTTCATCTATAAGTTGCCTTGGTTGGTGTTTTATCACAGCCGCAAAAAAGTAACTAATACACTAGGAAGTTCTCACTTGTAAATCAAGTCAAGGCCATGACCGCCCTACTGTGAACCCTTTCTCGCAGATGATGGACAAAGAATTCAGCATAGTCTACTCTAAGCTTAATTCTAACCAACATGGAGAGACTGGTTGATGTGACATTTACAAGACTCTAATTATGGAAAGGTAAAGATCTTGACAGTTGAGGCCAAAAAGGTTCAGAATGCATCTGGTCTATTATACTGTACTTCACAGCGTAGTATTGACTTAATTTTTTTTTCATTATGAAAATTTCAAAGAGAAAGAAAAATAGAACACGGGAAGTAGAAACAATGGATCCTGAAGAAGCAAAAAGTAATAGGGTAATTCTGACAGATTCGTCTCAATTTCAGGCTGGTCTCAATTTCATTTGTCAGCTCTCAGAAGCTGTGTCATATAAGCAGACTTAAATCTTCATTTCACTTGAACACTTGGAGTAAACAAAGAGACATTGAACAGTAGTTAAAAGAAGCAGAGTTAGGACTGGAGAGACGACTCAGTGAGTAAAATGCTCTCCACTGAAGCATGAGGACCTGAGTTCAATGCAAAGAACCATGTAAAAAGATCAGGTGTGGCAGTACATGCTTGCAATAGCAATATTGAAGCTGCAGAAACAGGAGAATCCAGTAAGAAATACCATCTCAAAAAATAATACTCGTGTATGAAATTCTCAAAAAATAAAAAATACTATAAAAATAAAATAAGGTAGTCAGCTCTCGAGGAAGAGCATCTGAGGTCATCCTCTAGCCTCTGCACACACAAACATGCACACATAAACACACACTAAAGAAAGAAAGAAGGAAAGAAAGGAAGGGAGACAGAGAGAGAGACACACACAGAGAGAGTCGTATTAATAAACTGAAATGACAAATAGGTCTCATCCAGTGACAGAGATATTTTGAGGTAAGAAGGTTTGAGACAGCCTGGAAATGCTCAAATATGGACCTGTATAATAGCAACAAAAAAGGCAAAAATTTAGTGCTTGTGGAAGATTTCTGTAGACTGGGTGCCGGGTTGAGCCCTGGAGACATTAAGATAAACACATCTTGCTTCTGCTTAAAAGGAACTCATAATTGAAATGCATGAAAGACTCAGTTCAATTTAAAATAAAAACAATGTCACAGTAGATGCTGTTTTCCAGATAGCTTGAAGTCGTAAAGAAATGGGACATCTCTTTAAATGCTGCATAGAAAAAAAAATCATTTCTGTTTGAATTCCTCTTTATAAAAACAGAAGGAAAATCAGAGAAGAAATCTTTACCTCGTTTGAACTAATAAACAGCCCCAAGTCCCTGCAAGAAGGTAAAACTCAGACTCTACTAGAATTGGGGACCCAAGGAAGGGAGGACATAGTCCCAATCACTGACAGGCAGATTTCTCCAAAACGTGGCAGCTTACCCTGAAGGGCACCTGCTGTAAAGTTATTCAACAATCTAAAATATTACAACATGCTTTGTGAACTTGGTTAACTCATTCTGCCAGAGGTTATACAGCTAGCATTTTTTTCCTAACTTTTAACCAGTTCCTCAACTGGCATCTCTCAAAATCATTTTCCAGGTTTACCCTTCTCCATATTTCCCTCATAGGTTAGGATTCTGATCATGAGGGTCTGCAGTTTTCTTTGGTTGGCCTGATACATAGTTCGGTATCAGAGATTTTCTGTGTTATGTATTGATGAATAATACCCAGGACCTCTTCTCAGCACACAGGCAAAAATTCCTCTTGAGTTTGTTAAAATAAGGCAAATGCCTGCTATAGATTTCCATGTGAATGTGCTATGGGTTTCCAAAGGTCTGAAGGGAAATGATTCACTTTTCCCAACTCAGTTCCTTGTTTCTTGTCCTGTGGGTACCATTGTTCTCCATCTGAGTTGACTCTTTCCTCTTTCTGCCAGATCCAGATGGTTTTCAAATACTGAGCTGCTTGCTGTTCAAAGTGCCTGAGAGCTCAAAGTACATATACTTAACAAATCTCTCAAACTTCTTTCTTTTCTATTCCTATGGCTTTGGTCATGGTTTCATGTTTTGAGATTGTTCATTGTTGCTGTTTTTGTCTCACTTACATGATGGAAACAGCCTCTTCATTAACCACCTTAGCTCTACCCTCGTTGCCTGTAAGTCCCAGATCACACTCTACAAGCTGCCAGTGTAGAATTTTTAATGCACATCTGTCTAATCACACCCCGTTCTGATCTAAAATCGTTTCCTATTAACTCATCATTCATGGCATTAACTATTACTTGCCTACTATAATACGGGAACCTGTGATGACATGTGACCTGGTCAGCCCCTCTCCCACCAGTTCCTCTGTGTGCTTGCCAGGGCTCCGTCACACTGAGCTCTGCAGGCAACAGAATCCCAGGCTGCTTTGTGCTATTATAACTGGTTCTTCACTCTGCTTGAAATATCCTTTCCTCCCACTTTCTTGGTGGCTACAATCTTACAGCATAGTAAACACTCTCTCCTCCATGAGCATTTTCCAGCAGTCTCTCAGCCCCACTGTCCACACTGTCATGCTGTCCCCTTCCCTCCTTACTGAGAACCAGGTGTTTTGATTTCTGTTATGATGCAATCTTTGTACATCTATAGTGCAACAATTATCAATGCCCCACATTATTACAAGTCTATTTGCATGCATGGGATCCCAGGAAATTCTAGACTCCTTGAGGAGTGTATCTATTGTCAATTACCAACATGGCATTTAGAACTACATTAAGCAATCAATACATGTAATAAAGGAAAGAGGAACTTTTACAGGACTAGAAAATGTGGGGGTGAATTCAGGGGGCTTTGGTTAATAACAAATAAATTGACTCGAGAGCATAATGTAGAGAAAACACTCAAGGTAACATTGGGTTGCATTAATAGGATTCAGCATTGAGTGTGAAAGAAAAATTTTCCTTAATCTCTAAACTGGCCATGCCACACATTAAGGGCCATATATATTCATCAGATAACTGCTGGAAAAAACTGAAAAACTATCCATATTAGGAAATGGGAACAGGATGAAGAAAAGGAGAATGGGCAGGGCACAACTGTATCCCAATACACAGGCCAGGAATGAGGCTGAGCTCATTCTGTGAAATCCTAATGTAAGTAGCCTGGCTCATACTTAGATCTACATAGATAGAGGGATGCACCAAAGATGTCTACAACTGTGTGCTGTGCACTCCCCTGCAGTCAGTCAACCAAAAACTAGATCAGTCATTGCTACTTAAAACAGACAAGACTAGATAATAATAATACAAAGCAAGTATTCACCACATGCCAGGTAGTGTTCTCAGTGTTTTCCATGTAGGAACTAATATATTCTTCAAAGCAATTCTTAATGATAAGCATCAAGAAAACATAATCCAGATAAGTCACATCACTAAGTTTACATGCTAGTAAATGAAGGATATAAGAACAAATATGAACAGTCTGGCTTCAGGATCTTGGCTCATTCTGAAATTCACTATACCTAGAATATACATACAGTAATCACATTCCTTCCTACAATACTGGCTTATGTGTGAGGCATTCTCTGCATAAGAGAATTAAAGATTAAATACCTAAGCCCCTGTCACCACTCAGTTGCAACAGGGATCTACATTGGGCGGGGGGGGGTCTAGGAAGGGTATAGTTCTCTGACATGGAACAAGTCATTTCATCCCCACAATAGCAATATCCTGACCTTCTTTGTTCATAGGAGAGAAGTGAGGTTTCACGGTCATAGTTAGCAAGCAGTAGGAGCCTCATGCAGACACAGCCCTCCAGATTCTTAACACATTTTCCACAACCACTATCTACTTTGCCATCTTCCTGTCCTTATCCCAACCCATCCCACATACTTCCTGAGATATGAATCTTCCTAAACACCAGTACTGAGCACATCCTCTGAGGGCCCATCTCTTTGGCTGGGCTTTAAGGCCACTCCCACCCTTGTCTATCTGTCATATCATTTCCCACTACTCTTGTGCATAGCTATAGTATGTCTGTCAAACCAAATTTTGGTTTTTTTGTCTATAGGGTTCTCCTCGTTTGTTGTTTTATCAAATCAGAAGTTGTTATTAAAAATTAATAATATACAAAGAACTAAGTTTATTTAGAAATCCCCCATTATTTTGTATCAAAAATAATTTTGCTCAATCATTATAAATCAAAAACTCAAGTAAACTAAAAAAAAATCTATCCCAGTAAAATAACATAAACTGTATGTATGGTAAATAAGTTATACTGTGTTCACTCAATGCACTGTTATCTAAATGTAAGCTAGAATTATACCCGAAAACAAGAATAAGTATAAAAAGTCATACTGAAAAAAAGCAACAAGACACCTAAGTATTTGTACTGTATAGGTCCATTTGTGAAAAGTTCAAAACTGGGCACAACTACCCTATGGGGTTAGAAGTGGAGAGAGCAGTTCCTGTTGTTGGGAGAGGTGTAGTGGCTGTGTGTGTTTGCTTTGCAGTTCTGTCAGCTGTACATTTAAGATCAATGTGCTTTTCTCTAAGTACATTGCAATTAATTACAAAGGTGTTATGGAAGCCCAGTGGTCACCATTCTGCTGTAACAAATTACCAAGCACAGGATTTAGATGAATGACATCTTATTCATCCTGAATGCAGAATGGGTCATGACCAACACTGTATCTAAAACAAAGTATTTTCTTATTTCATGATTCATTCTCATAACCTTTACATTGGGTCACAAATTGGATTCAATTCATTGACAACTTTAATTTCACTCCTGTGGTATTATTAGATACTCTTGGAGGCTGGCCTTTGAAAAATTCCCTCTCATTCTTCTCATACTTTTCCATAACAACTTCTTGACTCCACTTTCCACCAATGTTATTGCCCCATTCATTTTCTGCTTCATTTCACTCCAACGTTCCAACCCTTTTGTTCCCTCCTCAGCACTCCAATGGCTTTCTGCCTTTATTCTAACCTCTGAGATCTTACAGAACAAATCCCTGGGGATCCTCTGGTGGAAGAGAATATCAAACACAGCAAATGCATAATAGAACACAGCAGGGTTAATGGAGAACTCTCAGTCATCAGCCTTGCCCATCCTGGCCAATTTCCTTTCTTGGCAAGTCCCCCACCCCCCAGGCCAAAGTAGCATAGAAAACAATATCCAGGAGACATCCCTGGGCTATTAACTCTTTCAGTTACTTTTATGGATTCCCATGTTAAGGAGATGTGAGGTATTACCAGCACAAAGAGAATTCCTTGCATTGATAAAGCCATCTCAAAAACAAATCAATTCTGTCAGTGATCATCACTAACAACAGCAGGAATATAATTCAGCAATATGCCTTCCTGCTTTCTTCTCTTCCTTGTTATATAAACACAAAAGACTGCTCTTGTCCAAGGATCCATGACAATTAAGTGAGGGCAAAGGAGCATATATTTATACATAATATCCAGTTGCATGGTTTTGACCTATAACTTGCAATCTTGAAGCACAGGCTTTTGTGATAGATTATTTTTTTTAATATCTCTGATTACTTCCCTTCCTGTATCAGTACCCCTTTGCAAAGTGGCTTGCTATTCCTCTAGTGAGAAGATAGGATTTATAGTCTAGCATGGTGGTACATGCCTTTAATCCCAGCCCTCTGGAGGCAGAGGCAGGCAGATTTCTGTGAGATTGAGGCTAGCCTGATCTACGTAGCAAGAGCCATGCCAACTGGGTCTATAGGGAGACCCTATTCCAAAGAATAGAAAAATAAGATTTTTTTTCACATCCTTTGAATCTGGGCCAGCCTTCTGGCTTGTTTTGTTCAGAAGAATGTGATAGAAATAACATTGTGTCAGTTCAAGTCTAGACCACAAAATCCTTGCACAACTCCAGTTATGGTCTTAGAACCCAAGCGAGCTGCTATGTGAACAAAACTAGCTATGGTTTTGGAGGAAGAGAGACCCCAGAAGCAGCCCTTTGAGTCATTGATTTCCAGCATCTTAGACTAGTCAGGTCCCAGCCAACTCATTGGCAAGTTATTGACACAAGTCAACTTAACTGAAATAAACACAAACTAGCCCAAATCTAAAGAACCACTCAATTAAAAACACCGATTCATCAGTTGGATAAACAGTGCTTGTTACTACTCACAAGATTTTAAAATAATGTGTTATGCAGGCAAAACAATTAACTGATAAAAACGTGAGGATATGTTATATGGTTACAAATACAGAATTTCATACTTGAATGGCAGGAGAAAATGAAAGTACGTAGTTGATAGAGAGGTACCACTTTAACCAAAACACTTAGCTCAATCAGATACAGGCATATTAACTAAATAATATTTAATATATAATTATTAGGTGTTATTTGCCTGCTGTATTAGAAAACATATTGCTACCATACATTACATGGCTTCATGGCGATGAATGCTCCGTAACAGGGAAGTCAAGGTTATGGCTTCATATACATTGACAATATTTCTGAAATCCAACCTCACCTAAAAACCTCATCATTACCTTAGGTGCCACCCATGCACTTAGTCCTTTCAACAAACTAGCCAACCTCGGACGTTATCTCACTGGTTCATCTGCAACAACCTTTCCAATTCTCAGATATTCATTCCATGGACACCATCTGAAATCTGTCACACCCATTGCAGCCTCTATAGTCTTGAATTGGGCAGTCCTCCTCTCTGCCCATATCCTCTACTCAATGTTCAATGGCCCAGTTCTACTAAATCCAAAAGCAGTTCAACCACTAAACTTCCCTCCCAGTAACATCCCCAATCTCTTAACATTCTGAATTCTCTACTTTTATGATTTACTTTTTATTTTTCATTATGTATATATGGGGGTGGGGTATGTGCATGTGAGACCAGGTGCCCACAGAAGTCAGAGGCATTGGATCCCAAGGAAGATGGAGTTACAGGCAGTTGTGAGCCACCTGACATGGTTGCTGGGAATTGAATGTGGGTCCTCCGGAAGGGCAGTACATGCTTTTAACTATTGAGCCATTTCTCCAGGCCCTGAATTCTATGTTTCTTGTACTATTTTAGCACCATTTTAGCACCATAATTTTAGTAACATCAGTACCATGAATTCTTTAGCATTTCTGACTCTTCTTATACCCTCTATCAAAATCAGAATCTTGGTTAATTATCAACTTTTTTTAATACCAGGTTAAGAACAACTCAGGAAAGCCATACAATAAAGATTATTTACAGTATAAATTCACTAGCCAACCTCAAACCATCTCTCAACTACTTAGAAACTTTGTTATTTTACTTATAAGTTCATCTACTCACTGCATTTTAAAATGTCTCTACTCAAAGTCATTCTTTATTCTTTTATATTTTCCCATAGACACTTAAATATTTTATATCCTTCTCAGTAAAAATGATAATATACTCCTTCATTATCCTCACACCTGTTATCTGATTAAGAAAAATCAGAAACTACAAAGTATCTTTGTCATCTTTTTGTAACATCCCCTACTCCTAAGATATCTTTAAATTCTATTCATTTTAATCCTTAAGTATCCATCAAATTTGTCTACTCTTCTCCATGTGTACTGTCACTATAGTAAAAGCATCTCTCCTCCTATACCTAGCAGAGTTTCCTAAACTTCAAGACATTTATTTGAACCTATTCAGTTGGTTCTGAACAAGATAAAACACATTTTCAAAATCAATATTAACTTAGTATCACAAGATAGATTTTTATTATTCTAAAATCTACTTAGTTTTGCACAGTCTTGCATGATCTGGACCATGTTTACCCTACCAACCTCAACATCCACCATTCTCTTTCACTCCCTCGCCAGCCTACTTTCAATCTTTTGAATACAGCAGGTTCCTTCAAGAACAGGGACTGTACTTGTCATTTGTTCTGGATGGAATGTTCTACAACTCTTTCATGTCCTGTCCTTAGCCTACCTGGCACTATTAATATTTTACATCTCAGCACAGTCATCACCTCTTCAGAAAACCTTTCCTTTCCAGTCTAGACCATGTCATTTCATTATATAACCTCAAAGGGACTTGCTTATTCCCATCATTACATTTGTCTCTTTGTGGTTGTGTGTGACCACCATATTTTGTTCATTCTTCTTTCCACAGGACAGTCTGTAGCACTTATGACACATAGTAGGTACTCAAAATATTGATTGTAAAATGAGAATACTAAAGAAGGAATAAATTAATGAGTACACACATCTCTCAAAATAATTTCTGACTCCTCTAGAGTATAATAAATAATTAATAGCTAATCTTCACAAGTTGACAACATTGGGCAACTGGATAGAAACCAGAAAACAATAACAAGCTCCATTTCATAAGCATTGGGTTCTTATTCTAAATAGATTTCATACATGAATGACTACATAGTCCATTTCCATTTCCTTTTGTAGAGTATAATTTAAAGACTGAAAGAAAATTGCAAACTACATTTGTTATCTGAACCTCTAACCCAGATAACAAAGTCTGTTTTCTCCTTCCTATTCAGAGCTTACTTCTCTGACTCATGCTATCAAGAGTCCCGTAGGGAAGTAATCCTAATTACTCCAAGCATTAGCAGCATCCTTCGGTAGGGGATCTGAATTTAAATAACTTGTACCTGACACCTGCCTTAGCCAATTTATATTCTTACTGAATCACGGTGGCTTAGATAGACAGGTAGGCAGACAGATAGGTGATTGATAAAGAGATAAATAGATATGACAGATAAGGGGCATTTTCTTTTTCAGTAATAATTCACTAACTTTTTAATGTTTCTTGTTGCAGAAGAGACTGTCTTTTTAATATCCATTGAGTCAACAGTGAATATAAAGTCCAATCAAAATATGCAACCAACAAAGAGATATTCTGAGGGCTGGAGAGTTGCTCAGTGATTAAGAGCACTGGCTGCTCTTGTAGAAGAGCTGGGTTCAGTTCCCAGCACCTACATGGTGGCTAATAACTGTTCTAAACTCCAGTTCCAGGGAATCTGACGCCCTCTTCTGGTGTCCATGGGCATTGCACACATGGGTATACTTACATATATGCAGATAAAACACATAAAATAAAAAATTTTTTAAATTTCAGAGATACACTGACTAAAGCCTTGACTTTTTTTTCAAACCTTATGATATACTTACATGCAAAGAAAGTTGCCTGAAATCACTGACTACATTTTTACATCATTTAAAATAAAATCCAAACTCCTTACATAACCTGCCTTTGCCTGCCTCTTCAGTCTTGCTCTGCATCTGTCTCTTACTCTCCGCACTCTGGTCTTGGGCACTTCTTTCCTTCCCTTTAAAACGCCATATTCTCTTTCTCCAGGTGATCTCCAAGTATGCTGTCCTCAAACCCACCAACTACTTTTTCCTGATGAATTCCTGCTCACCTTTGCAGTCTAAGATTAAATAGCATTGCTTTAGAGGGACTTCTCTTAGTTATTCCATTTTCAATTAGGTTGAAATTCTTGTTTTATGATGTGGCTAATTGACTTAAGAAATGCTGGCTGGATAAAGTAACAGGCAATGAAATTTGAAACAGAAGACTAAAGTGATTGCAATTAACTATGTAAGCAAGTAAAAAGAGAGGGGTTGCGTTTATAATCCAGAGTTCTCCAGGGAAACAAAACCAATAGGAGAGATAGAGAAGGAATTAGAAACAGCAAGGCAAAGAAAGAGGAAAAGATTACAAATTTATAACATATCTATCGAGAGAGGTGTATATCTACACAGAGATCTCCACATCAAGAAAGGTTAGCCAGGCATGGTGGTACACACCTTTAATACTAGCACTAGGGAGGCAGAGGCAGGCTGTGAGATCAAGGTCAGCCTGTTTTACATAGCGAGTTCCACAACAGTTGGGGATACTGGGAGACCCTGTCTCAAAAAATCAAAAAAGAAAGAAAGAAAGAAAGAAAGAAAGAAAGAAAGAAAGAAAGAAAGAAAGAAAGAAAGAAAGAGGGAGGGAGGTTGGTTTACTTTGAGATATTAGTGGACATGATTACAGGGGCTTTATATGATTAAATACAAATCTGAACATCCCTCTTCCTCTATTCCATTCAGTCTCAACAGACTGAAAGAGACCTACCAACACACCCACATAGGGGAACATGATTTACTTCCTCACCACTCACTGATGCAAATTCTAATCTCATCCATAGCCTGAGAGACACACCATGAAGAATGCTTAATCTTCAAGTCTTGTGTTCAGGTCAAGATGATAAATAGGATGAACCATATAAACTAAGACATCTGTGGGGCTGGAGAGATGGCTCAGGGATTAAGAACACTGACTGTTCTTGCAGAAGACCTGAATTCAAATCCCAGCAGCCATATAGTAGCTAACAACTGTCCATAACTGCAGTTCCAGGGGATCATACAGCCTCTTCTGTCCTCCACAGGCATTGCATGACATGGGTGCACTTACCTACATGCAGGCAATACACACATACACATTAAGTAAAAATAATAAAATATTAAAAAACTAAGAAATCTATGAAGTAGAGAAAAGAGAAAAAGCATGCAGACCTCAATAAGTAAGGCAAATTGATGATAAAACTCTCAAGTGAAGATCTGCAACCCCTGGAAAAACAGAGCATCAGCATGGGCAGCCACATCTCCCATTTTCTCAAAATGACCCTTTCCAATAATTCTAATGGTAATAGGTGATGATGTGGTTTCAGGGAGTATAATAAAAAGATACTGGAGGAAACAATGTTAGACAGTGATACATAAATGTGAACAGAACTCCTATCTACACACCCCCATCCTTCCTCATCTCACCCCATCCTGCCCACCACCCCTCTTCCCTATTCAATGATCAAGCTCCCAGTTTCGTATGCACTCCTTTAATGTTAGAATTTGTTTGTATATTGAGCCAAAGTCTCCCTAGTCATCTTGGTCTAGCACCATATTTAATTTTCAGGGCTACTATTGATGCTTGTCATATGCTCTGAAAAACGTTCATCTTACATTAAATTGACTATTACTTGAGGCCACATGACTCTCTTTTCTCTAACAGACACATTTGACCAATACATACTTTCCTACATTGTTCAACTTCTAATTACTCACGTCATTATCTGTGTGTACTAATGCCCTGCATTGTTTTAATTTGTTGAGAATATCACTATATGAAAATACATGAATATCTGAACATTGGTGCATGTGTATACCTGAAGGCTGTATAACAAGGAACACAGTGCCAGACAGGAGAGACCTCCCTTTGAGTTGTTGGTCAGAGTATTCCAAGAGACTCCCAAAATAACAGGGGCTATTGCTGGAACCCTTGATTACCTTCCAGAACTTGAAGATAAGACCCTACTTCTGAAGACAGGGCATACTTCAGACACACGTCTCAGAGCAATGGAAATGAAACTGACTTGGAAGCCTTCTCCCTAAAGTAAGTCTATATCTCATAATTTTAGAAGATACTATGGAAACTGTCTAGCCCAGTTCTAAAGCCTAATAACCATAATGACTGGCACAGCAAAGTACATCCATTGGTGCAGTAGTGGCACTGCTTTCTATGGGTTAATCAACAGCTTTCTAATTGGACTTAAAGCCCTCTCAATGGGAGGGAACTCATGGGTGGCACTGGAAATATAGCCAAATACACATGACTGAAGAGATTATAGATCCTAGAGAAAACCCTATCTCTGTAATATCTCTAGACAATCAAAATTTCTTACCATATGCTAAATTTGGATCCTTATATTTACAGACAAATGTACTGTATACCACTAATCAAAGAACCTTCTTTTCGCAACAGATGACGGACATTACAGAGTTTCACAACTGGTCACACACAGAGAATAGATGTCTGTGACATATCTACAGTGGATCTTCTACATCGAAGGCTCATGGAACATTGGAACAGGGGATAGAGAGAATACTAACTCTCTTTAGTGAAGTTTCCTCATAGAACAGAGTCCAATGCACACAGAATGCCACAACTGGGTAAGTTTTAGAGAATAAGAGACTATGCATATCCCTGGACAGGACTCCTATATTAAATCTCACCAACACATGGCTCAGGGTCTACTGCGGAAAAGGAGCTGGAAAGATTGTAAGAGTCAGGGCTGGGGCATGAACATAAGGAAACAGAGGCTTTCAGGCCACTGAAAACATTCTTATAAACTTGCAGCAATGCTAACAGCATGCACAAGACTCATGCTGACTCAGACAAGAATCCAGCATAAAACAGGGAAATGCACAGCAGGCCCAAACCCTAGCCAAGGAACTATTGGCAAATGATTACTGTGGAGTGAGGGAGCGTTGATCTTCTTTAAGGGAATGTGTCTAGATAGACTGACTAGACTCCAGTGGATGAACTTGCACCGAGGGACGCGTGGCTAGAAATGCTTGACCAGATAAGACAATATATATGACAGAATACCTTAAATATGGTTAGGGGGCTATGTGGGGCACAAGGGGAAGGAGGTCTAAATTTGATTAAGATGCATTATATGAAATGCACAAAAACTCAACAAAAATATTAAAAAGGAAAAACACCAAAATAACCTTTGCTTTAGATTAAAAAAATATGTAATATGTATATAAGCACAATTTGAAATTTTCATGCATGCTTACTATGTTTTCTCCCTTTCTAGAATATAAACTCTGACCAAGATAACCTTAACTTAATTAAACTTTAGATAGGCTTCATTCCAATTCCAGGTCCCTGACTGTCCCTTGCCTATGGTGTTTATCATAGAACACTTTCAATGATAAATCTTTCTCTAGTCCTTCAAGATGTAAATCTTCTCCTAACCACTTGCCTCTTTTATATGCCAAGGATGTCTTGATCAAGGACTTTTGGGACTATCTTGCAAGATGTAATCATCAATAAAGACAGTGTACTCCCTACTGCCCAGTCTACTTCACACTGTAGGCCCAACATCGGTAGGTACCATTTAGCAAACATGGGTGGCCTAAACCCATTGACCAGCTTCCCCAGAATTTGTCTCAGCCAAATGAGGCAATTTCTCTGACTTCCATTGCAACAACAGTCTCTCACCACTATTATAAGATTCTTGAATAAAGAATTCTTTGCTGTTCTTAGCAATATCTGATTTGCATGTTCATTCACTACATGATCCCTATCAGTTAGAATAAAGAAGGAACTCAAAGTATTTTTAGGAATAAATTGGTGAATGAAATGAAGAAAAGAATTTTTTTTTAGGTCTTTTTGAGACAGGGTCTCCCTGTAGCCCCAGCTGTCCTGGAACTCACTATGTAAACCAGGCTGGCCTTAGACTCACAGAGATCCACCTGCCTCTGCCTCCCAAGTGCTGGGATTAAAGGCATGCACCACCACCCCCGGCTTCAAGACATTTTTTTTTTTTTTTTAACATCTAAAGGATGACTTTGGTTAAAAAAAAAAAAATCTTCTTGGTCATCCCTCTGTTTCTAAATGTCTCCATTAAGGTGATTTAAATAAACAGTCATTCATTGCACTGTACACAAGAAATATAATTAAGCTAGAAATCAATGTTAGTGATAGAAATTTATCATCTATGCTAACATGGAGACTGCATGCTTCATAAAAATAATCACTTCCTTTGCCAACATAAACAACATTGTCCTTAACTAGACATGTTGTTATTAAACTTAGTATCAGATTTCAGTATCAGACGCGAAGCAGAATAGATTCTAAAATTCTAACATATGTTGGATGTAAATTTCAGTAAGAAACTATGATTATAAGAAAGTAATGTTGGGATGGAGAGATGGCTCAGTGGTTAAGAGCACTGGATGCTCTTGCAGAGGATCTGGGTTTGATTCCCAACATCTACATGGTGGCTAACAACCATCTGTAACTCCAGTTCCAGGGGAATCTGACACCCTCTTCTAACCTCCATGGGCACTGCACAACACCAGCGGCACCTACCTCCATGCAGGCAACATACTCATACACATTAAATAAAAATAATAAATAAAATATTTTTAAAAAAGAAAGTAATGTTGCCCAGATTCCTAATACCTATACCTCATCATTAAAAAGCAGCTAGGACAATTGTAACATCTATAAAATCCAAGGCAAAAGCTTTTGGGAACAGTCATTCAAAAATCAATATAATCCCATGTACAATCATAAGAGCCTGAAGAGATCTCTTATCACATCAACCTAAACACAAACATAGTGAAAACTAGCATCATGAACCAAGCATGGTGGCACATAACCATATTCCCAGCACTCAGAAGGCTAGGGTACATAGAAAGATTGAGTCTAGCCTAGGCTGTATGGTAAATTCAAGGTGAGCCTGAGCTACATAGAGAGACCTGGAAGAAAGGGAGGAACAATGAGGGAGGTGGGGGAGGGGAGAAGGGAGGGCAGAGAGGTAGAAGAAAGGCTAGGACTAGCATCTTCCAAAAGAACAAACACCAGAAATTTGATGGTAAAATACTTATCTACATCTGCAGTGCTGATCAGTTAAATATATCAGCTCACAAGAATGCCATAGATAATTATCAATAGACTCAGAAGATGAACAGGATAAGAATCATTGCTTGTTAGTAAGGCAGTCATTTCCATGAGGACTGACCTCAGAGGAATCTATGTAGCAGTCCACAGACCTATCTATGGTCCTTCTGCTTCTGCTCCATCTTCCCACAGTGGATAACTCAAACATGAAAAAAGGACACTGGAGCTATCTTGACTTAAAAGGCTTGAGAACTGAAACTGACTTTTCCCTACCATTCCACCTAGCAGTGAGAACTGTACCCATATCCTTACTGTCTACATTAGCATGGGTTTATGCTAGTCCTCTGTATCTATTAGACTGATTTTACTTTCATACTCAGAATTCTTGTTTCTACATTACTGGAAATTTCCAAAAACCTTTAACTCATCAATATAAAATATCAGCAGACAACTTATACCATAAGATTCTTTTGATTCTTGACTTAAAAATTCTTATCTTGAAATCATGGGTGTAGGTCAGAAGTAGGACACACAATTAGCATAAATAGGGCCATGAATTCAATTCTTATATCAAAAATAAATAAATATTCACCTTATTGTTTCCACTAACTATGAACTGTTGTGTCATATCCTTGAACCTTACCCAATCTTAATAAAGCCCTCTCCCCCAACCTCTCCGCGATGGTAAAGATCTACCTTGCATCAAATTTGTAATTCTCAATAGTTTCTGTCCTTGTTATTTTTTTTTCTTGGAAACATAAGTCCAAAATCTTATACGGTAATATTCTCCTTTATTTTGATAAATCTTCTTTGTCTTATTAGAAGGCTGCATTTTTTTTAATTTGGAAGCACACAGCTTTTGACAATGTCATGTCAAGAGATTCCACCCAACCTAATACCTTTAACAATTCAACCACTGGAACCATGATGGATATGCTCAGAGTTGCATCATGCAAGCAAACCCCTTTACACTCTGTACACTCTTTACACTCATCTGGTTATTTATAATTCACTGAAAGTTTTTTGTAGTGTGGAAACAACTTACTAATTCTTCTTTTAACATGAGTTATACTTCCTAGGAACAGTAATGAACTTCCTTGATCAGGTTTCTGGACTTTCAATAGAGGAAGAGAGTTGACCAAAGGTTAAATTCTCATGAAGAGATGGAAATGGTTTATTGACTCTTTACAAACAATGTCTAATAAAACACTTCAACAATGAAGAAATCAAAGACAAAATAAACATATTCCTGTGAATTAGCATGTGTTCTGTGAAAAAAGTAATATTAGAAAATAAAATGAAGCAAAAAAAGTCCCAATGGGTAATAATAAACTCCATTAACATTTTTTCCACAAGAGTGATGGAACTATTTCTTGAGCACAGGGATAACTACTGCACAAAAAGATAATAAGGAATGACTTCTATGAAATCATCCATAGTTAAGGTACATTTTTCAAATACAGCATGCAGATTGCAATACAGTTCAGCTTTCTTTGCCTTCATGTGGGAATCATGCCCCAAAGCTTAACACAGGAAGCATTCATCATGAATGAAGACTGGAACAGACAAAAGTTTCTTCTTATGTAAGCAACAAAATTAAATAAAGGAGCCTTGTTGCTTGTAATTTCCTATCCTCTTAGAGCTAATTCCCTTGGTAGCTAATTCTCTCCCTTCATCTCAGTGAAAAACTCATACAAAATAATACATTTCTGCAACATTGTCAAATTTTTCAAATATAAGAAGAATTTCTATCATTAAGTCTGTGTATTTCCCAATCAATATCCAGCAGGAATAGAATTTAAAATCCCAGATTTCCAATTTGGAACCTAAGGCTGACTCTTACCCTCCAAACCTTTTCTCCCTTTCCACCCACTTTTGTCATTAAGAACAATGGTTTGACACTACATTTTCCCTCTCAAACTAGAAATTGATTATTTTTTTCATTCAGAGACAGTGTGACCACTTTTTAATCAGTTATCTACAATGCTTTGTATGCAGAGTGAGAAGTCCAAACTAAACCTCAAGTTGATCACTAAACAGGTATGATGAGCTGGCAGAGCTAGCCATCTGTTCTGGGTAGCTTCAGTTGTCAACTTAACCGACCTGGGTAGAGGAAACTTCAAATGAGGAATTTTCTCCATTGGATTAGCCTGTGGCCATGTCTGTGGGGGCATTTTCTTAAGTGTTGAGTGATGTGGGAGGGCCCAGCAAACTGTGGAGAGTGACAGCCCTGGGAAAGTGGTTCTGGATTGCATAAGAAAGCAGACTGAAAACAGGCCCAAGAAGCAAGCTAGTAAACATTGCTCCTCCATGGTCTGTGCTTCAGTTCCTATCTCTTGGTTCCTGCCTTGACTTCCCTCAATGATGGACTGTGCTGTAAACCAGATAAATTCCTTCCTACCAGAGTTGGTTTTGGTCAGTGTTTTTATCACAGCAATAGAAATAAATAGGATACAATCTAACTGGAATATTTCTTACATATGAGTATAAAACTATGCATGGACTAGGAGGAGATGTGGGCACAGTGTCTAAGAGACAAGGAATGCCCTCTTATCTTTGAGGAGACATCCTCCTGGCTCTTTCTTCCCATTATTAGCAAGAACTGGGTTGGAGAAAGGTGATAAATTTTAATGCCTCATCAACATCAATAAAGCAGTAATTGTGTGCTAAGCATCATGACAGAAAATGAAAATCCAAGGCTTTTACTTAAGGAGAATCTCTACTTTAGTGAAACATAAGATCTGCCTTCAATTCCTCCAGAAACCAGCAGAATGTCCAACTCTGAGAGCTCTAAAGATCATTATTGAATTTCAATTCTTTGCTTGAAGCAGAAAATAAAAGAGTGGGTAAATCACTAAACCCTTAATCAATAAATATAA
>NW_008353267.1:1355219-1361596 GCF_000622305.1 Nannospalax galili | reverse complement strand
TTATAAAATATAAATAATTTTAAAAATATCTGTGGTTTCAGCTAGTTGAATGGATTAAGATACAAAATCAATCGTTTTATTGTCCATAAGAAACTCACCTCACCTTCAAGGATAGGCACTACCTTAAGATGAAAGGATAGAAAAAATTATCATAAACAAATGGCACTAAGAAATAAGTAGGTGTTGCAATTCTAATATCTGACAAAATAGACTTCAAAATAAAACTAATCAGATGGGATAAAGAGAGTTATTTCATTCTAATTAAAGGAACAATTGACCAAGAAGGTATTACAATCATGAACATATATGCACCAAATTCTGGTGCACACAATTTCATAAAAGAAGTACTACAGGACTTTAAGACACAGATTAACCCCAACTCAATAATAATAGGGGATTTCAATACAACACTATCTCCAATATACTGGTCAACTGGACAAAGAATAAACAGAGAGCTATCTGAATTAAATGATATCTATATCAAATGGACCTAAAAGACATCAGCCAAATATTCAACCTAAGCATCAAAGAATATACTTTCTATGCAACAGCCCATGAAAGTTTCTCTAAAACTCATCACAAACTGGAGCACAAAACAAACTTTAACAAACACAAAAAATGCAATAATTGCATGCATTCTATCAGATCACAATGCAATAAAGCTTAAAATCAACACTAGAAGCTCTAGAAACTGCATGAACTCATGGAGATTAAACAACACACTCCAGAATGATGAATGGGTCAAAGAAAAAATAAAAGTATTCCTGGAACCAAATGAAAATGATAATAAAACACATAAAAACCCCTTTGACACTTTAAAACAGTTCTAAGAGGGAAGTTTATACCTCTATGTGCCTATATCTTAAGAAAATCAGAAAGAGCATAAATAAATGACTTAAAAATAAAACTCAAGACTCTGGAAAGGCAAGAAAAAACAAAATCCAAAACCAACAGACAAGAAGAAGTAACAAAAATCAGAGCAGAAATCAATGAAATAGAAACAAAGAAAACGATACAAAGAATCAATGGATCTAAGAGCTGGGTTTGAAAAGACAAACAAGAAAGACCCTTAACCCAGCTAATCAAAAGAAAAAGCAAATTCAAATTAACAAAATCAGAGCTGAAAGGAGAAATACCACAACAGACAACAAAAGATCCATAATGTGACAAGAGGATACTTTAAAAACTTATACTCTATTAATAAATTTGAAAACCTAAAAGAAATGGATGAAGTTCTAAATTCATGAAAATCACCAAACCCAAACCAAGAAGAGATCAACAGCTTAAACAGACCAATAACAAATAAGAAAATTGAAACAATAATTAAAAAAAAACCTCTTGATTTAAAAAAAAGCCTAGGCCATGATGGATTCACAGCAGAATTCTACCAGATATTTAAAGAAGATCTACACCCAATATTACTTAAATTACTCAAAAAGACAGAAACAGAGGGAGAACGCCCAAAATCCTTCTATGAAGTTAAGCCAGTATCACTCTAATACCAAAATCAGGCAAAAACTCACAAAAAAAAGAAAACTATAGGCTCATATCCTTCATGAGCAAAGATGCAAAAAAATCTCAACAAAATACTTGCAAACTACATACAGACACACATAACAAAGATCATCCACCATGATCAAGTAGGCTTTATTCCAGAGATGCAGGGATGGTTCAATATATATAAATCAATAAATGTAATAAATCATATAAATGGTCTTAAAGACAAAAATCACATGGTCATCTAAATAGATGCAGAAAAACCTTTAACAAAATCTAATATGCATTCATGATAAAAGTCCTAGAGGGAATTGGACTGGAGGGAACATACCTCAATGTAATTAAAGCTATATACAACAAACCAACAGCCAACATCATTCTAAATGGAGAAAAATTGGAAGCATTCCCATGAAATCTGACAAGGATGTCCACTATCTCCACTCCTTTTCAATATGGTGCTTAAAACTGTTGCTGGGGTAATATAACAAGAGAAGGAAATCAAATGAGTATTAATTGAAAAAGAAGAGGTCAAATTATCCCTATTTGTAGATGATGTGATATTATACATAAAATATCTCAAAAATTTCAGCAGAAAACATCTAGAAATGATCAACACTTTCAGCAAAGTGGCAGGTTACAAAATTGATTTTAAAAAATTAGTAGCCTTTCTACATATCAATAACAAACAATGGAGAAAGAGTTCATGGAAACCCTCCCATTCATAATAGTCTCAAAAAATAATAAAATATCTAGAAATAAATCTGACCCAAGATCCTGAAGTTCTCTAGGGTGATTTTTTTAAATCTTTGAAGAGATTGAGGAAGACACCAGGAGATGGAAAGACCTCCCGTGTCATGGATTCATGGAATTAATCTTGTGAAAATGACCACTCTACCAAAAGCAATCTATATATTCAATGCAGTGTCAATCAAAATCATGAAATAATTCTTCACAGAATTAGAAAGAAATCCTAAAATCCATATGGAATCAGAAAAGATCTTGGATAGCCAAAGCAATTCTGACCAAAAAGAGTAATGCTCAGGGAATTACCATACAAAATTTAAAACTATATTACAGCAATATAATCATAAAAACAGCATGGTACTTGTACAAAAAACGACACATAAATCAATGTAACATAATTGAAGACCAAACATGACTGCATGCAATTTCAGCCACCTGATATTTGACAAAGGGGCCAAGAACACAAACTGGAGGAAAGGCAGCATCTTCAACAAATGGTGCTGGCAAAATTGGATCTCCACCTGTAGAATGAAGAATTTAGAGCCTTATATATCACCCTGCACAAAAACAACTCCAAATGTATCAAAGACCCAAATGTGAAACTCAAAACTCTGAAACTGTTAGAAGAAAACATAGACAGTACTCCACAAGATATAAGTGCAGAAAAGGACTTTCTAAATCGAATCAATAGCTCAAGAGTTAAGATCAAAAATTCATAAGCATGACTTCATTAAACCAGAAAGCTTCTGTACAGCAAAAGAAACAACCAAGGAAGTTCAGAAGAAACCCACAGAGTGGGAGAAAATCTGTACCAGCTACACAGCTGACAGAGGATTAATATCTGGACTACTCAAAGAACTCGAAAAACAAATGGCCCAATTAAAAGATGGGCTATGAGTATGAACAGAGAGTTCTCAAAAGAAGAAACAAAAATGGTTAAGAAACACAATAAAAAAAAATGTTCAGTATCATTAGTAATTAAGTAAGTGTGAATCAAAACCACTTTAAGCTTTCATCTTACCCTAATCAGATTGGATAAGTTCAAGAGAGCAAAAGACACTAAATGCTGGCTAGGATGTGGGGAAAGGCAACACTCATTCACTGGTGGTGGTGGTATTACACACTAGTGCAGCTACTATGGAAAGCAGTGTGGAGAATACGTTAAAAAAAAAAACTAAAAATGAACCTACATATGATCCGTTTATACCACTCCTTGGCATACACCCAAAGGACTTATCCTACTGCAGAGCCACCTGTACATCCATGTTTGTTGCTGTTATTTTCAAAATAGCTAAGAAATGGAAGCAACATAAGTGTCCCTCAACTGAAGATAACGAAAATGCGATACATTTACACAATGCAATGGAGTTCTACTCAGCAGTAATGAAAGACAAAATCATCAAATTTTCAGATAAATGGATGGAACTAGAAACTGTTATACTAAGCGAAGTAACACAGACTCAGAAAAACAAATTATATATGTTCTCCATCATTTGTGGATATTAGCACCAAATCCATATATGTGAGTATATATCCTGATGTAGCTGCATAAATCAGGAAAATGGAAACCATGGAGATAAAGGGAAAGAAGGAGCCTGAAAGACAGGGATGGCAGGAGACAGGTGTCACCAAGGATGAAATGGGTAAAATGGGGTATTTAACTGGGAGGTGAAGAGGGAGGATTATACCAGGAACTATGGGGGAAAAGGGGGAAGAAGGAGATCAAGAGAGGGGGCACTCATAGGAGACAGGTATGATCAAGAGGGAAATGGGGAAAATAGGAGTCCTTTAACTGGGGAGAAAAGAGAGAGGGTAAGACAAGGGGAGAGAGAGAGAGAGAGAGAGAGAGAGAGAGAGAGAGAGAGAATGCTTACCTGCTGTGAAAAAACAGAGGTAAATGTATTAGCTCAAAAGTCTACTGAAAAATACACATACAATATCTGTACATAAGGGCATGTGTGTAGCTGAAGGCTGTACAAGAAGAATCAAAGTCCCAGACGGGGAAAACTCCTTTCTTTTTTATTGGGGGTAATCAACAGCTATCTAATTAAACTTAAAACCTGCTCAATGGGCAAGAACTCATGTGTGGCTTCCTCATGCAAGAAAGGGCAGAGTCTACTGAAAAATACACATACAATATCTGTACATAAGGGCATGTGTGTAGCTGAAGGCTGTACAAGAAGAATCAAAGTCCCAGACGGGGAAAACTCCTTTCTTTTTTATTGGGGGTAATCAACAGCTATCTAATTAAACTTAAAACCTGCTCAATGGGCAAGAACTCATGTGTGGCTTCCTCATGCAAGAAAGGGCAGTGAACACAGAAGGGCACAAAAGTTTAGAGAATATGAGACTGCGAAGTGTGTGTCCCTGGATAGGGCTCCTATATTAAACCTCCCCATACACATACAATATCTGTACATAAGGGCATGTGTGTAGCTGAAGGCTGTACAACAAGAATCAAAGTCCCAGACGGGGAAAACTCCTTTCTTTTTTATTGGGAGTAATCAACAGCTATCTAATTAAACTTAAAACCTGCTCAATGGGCGAGAACTCATGTGTGGCTTCCTCATGCAAGAAAGGGCAATGAACACAGAAGGGCACAAAAGTTTAGAGAATATGAGACTGCGAAGTGTGTGTCCCTGGATAGGGCTCCTATATTAAACCTCCCCACCCAGGGCTCAGGGATCATTGTGGAAGAGCCAGGGTTGCTGCATGATCATAACTAAACAGTGTCTTCCAGGCTTCTGGGAACTTACTCATATGAACTTACACCAATGGCGAAAGTATGCACAAGCCCCATGCAAACACAATCAGACAAAAACCAGCATAAAACTAAGGAAATGGGAAGGAAGCCACAACTTTGGTGAGGAGCTATTTGTTGGCAATTGATCACTGCTGGGATAGAGAGAGTTGATCTTTTTTAAAGGAGTGATGCTAGAAAGGCTGAATAGGCTGTAGTGGATGAACTCAAACAGTGGGACATCTGGGTACACAAACTTGACCCATTAGTCCTTAACATATATGGTAAAATGCATCGAATCCTGCTGGTGGGCTATGGGTGGGATACAGATAGAGAAGGGGCCCAGAATATGATTAGGATATATGAAATCCACAAAATTCAATAAAATATATTAAAATAAATAAATAATAGAAATTATTCAATGTGTGCATCCAGACAACAAAATTAATCTATAAATTAATAACAGGATAATATACATAAAAAGTCCCCCAAAGAGTGGAAAATTACATAACATACCCGCAACTATTATTTATGTAAAAGGAGAATTTAGAGGCAAAATTAAATCTAGTTTGAATTATATGAAAATAAAAATATGCTCTCTCCGGGGTAAGCTGAACATGCCCTCTAGGCCTTGACTCCCCCAGCCTCATTCACCCTCCCATCTCCCCCTCCATTCTCTCCTCCTAGTTTGGGCCCTGCCCTATTCCATGTCTTCGGGCCCCAGACATCTGGGGAACCAATACTGCTTCCTGATCCTTTTCATCCAGACCAATGTAGTGCCTTCTCACGCCCCAGGAGCACTGCTTCTGGGCCTGGCCCCGCCCACAACTCCCTCTGCTTCCCTGGACCTCCAGGACCCACAGGCCTTTCTCCAACCTGGGTCCTGTCCCATTACTTGTCTTGGCACCCCAGACACTTGGGGAACCACCACTGCTTCCTGATCCTTTGCATGCAGACCAAATCAGTTCCTTCTCTGGTCCCCTGGAGCACTCCAGGCCTGGCCCCACCCTCACCTCCCTCTACTTCCCTGGGCCTGGACCACCTGCCAGCCTCTTTCCTGGACGCTGGGACTGACCTTTCCTCTTCCAAATATTTTGCATCCAGACCAACCCAGCTCCTCAGTGCAGTCCCCAGGAGCCCTTGGAACCACTTCCGGCCCCATCTTCCTTCGCATCTCTGGGTGGGATGGCCACCAGCTGCCCGAGACCAGCATATTTCCAGGGCCCTGCACCCAGGCCAGTCCAACCCCCAAATTCCTGAGACCAAAATCTTTCCTGGAGGGATCCAGACCTCAGGAGAAAGCCTGAGAGCATCTGATCCTCGTCTGACTTGGGCCTCTGTGGGAACTCCTGAAGACAAAAGTAGTCTGGCCACTCCAATATAAAATAAAAAGAGA
>NW_008353267.1:1353805-1354178 GCF_000622305.1 Nannospalax galili | reverse complement strand
CTGGTCTACATAGTGAGTTCCAGGCCAGCTGGGGCTACAGGGAGACTCTGTCTCAAAAAGACCAAATTAAAGAAAAAAAGATAAAACCAGAATTCATCCTCTTATTGTCTGCAAGAAAGCCATCTTAGCTTTAAGGACAGACACTACCTTAAAGTGAAAGGATGGAAAAAAATATACCAAGCAAATGGTACTAAGAAAAAAGCAGGCATAGTTATTGTAATATCTGACAAAATAGACTTTAAATTAAAAACAATCAGAAGAGATAAGGAAGGTCACTTCATTCTGATCAAAGGAACAGGTAAACAGGAAGATATTACAATCCTTAACATATATGCACCAAACTCTGGTGCACCCAAATTCATAAAAAAAGAAA
>NW_008353267.1:1353214-1353499 GCF_000622305.1 Nannospalax galili | reverse complement strand
GCAATAAAGCTTACAATCAACACTGGAAGAAGCCCTAATCACCACATGAACACATGGAGATTAAACAACACACTCCTGAATGATGGCTGGGTCAAAAGAGAAATTAAGAAATAAAAGTATTCCTGAAACTAAATGAAAAGGACAATACAACACAACAAAACCTCTAGGACCCGCTGAAAGCTTTCCATAGAGGGAAGTTTATAGCTCTAAGTGCCTACATCAAAAAATCGGGAAGACCACAAATAAATGACTTAACATTGCAACTCAACACACTTGAAAAGCAAC
>NW_008353267.1:1350893-1351698 GCF_000622305.1 Nannospalax galili | reverse complement strand
AAATCCTAAGACTCATATGAAAGCACAAAAGATCTCAGATAGCCAAAGCAACCCTGAGCACTTGAACACTAAGAGCAATGTTGGGGGACTTACTATACCAGATTTTAAACTGTATTACAGAGCTATAGTCATAAAAACAACATGGTACTGTCACAAAAATAGACCCATAGATCAATGGAACAAAATTGAAGGCCCAAATATGAGTAAATGTAATTTCAGCCACCTGATATTTAACAAAGGGGCCAAAAATATTCACTGGAGGAAAGACAGCATGTTCAGCAAATGGTGCTGGCAAACTGGATCTCCATTTGTAGAAGAATGAAACTAAACCCCTATCTTTCAGCCTGCATAAAAGTCAACTCCAAATGGATCAGAGACCTCAATGTAAAGCCTAAAACTCTGAAACTGTTAGAAGAAAGCATTGGGAAAAACCTATAAGACATAGTAGTAGGAAAGGATTTTCTAAACCGGACATCAATTGCTCAGGAAAGAAGGGCAGGAATTAACAAATGGGGCCTCATTAAACTAAAAAGCTTTGGTACATCAAAGGAGGCAACCAGGGAAGTGAACAGAAAACCCACAGAATGGGAGAAAATCTTCACCAGCAACACATCTGACAGGGGTTTAATATTTAGAATATATAATGAACTCAAAAAAACAGAGAATCAAGACAAGAATTAATCCAATTAAAAGATGGCTAAGGAGCTGAACAGAGATTCTCAAAAGAAGTAAAGATGGCTATGAAACATCTTAAAAGATGTTCAACATCACTAATAATTAGGGGAATGCAAATTAAAACCAGTTT
>NW_008353267.1:1348721-1349089 GCF_000622305.1 Nannospalax galili | reverse complement strand
GCTAGATGAGGAACAGCTGACCCTCCTAAAACAAAGACCTCTAGATAAGCTCACTAGATCCACCAGAAGGGCAAGTAGTGGGGAATGTTGTTTTTACAGCAAACAGTAACAGGGATATCAGAGTATAAGGGCTCTAGTGGGGGATGGAGGCTATGGGAGGGTGCCATCTGGGAAGTGGGTGTATGGTTGAATAAGATGATTTGGGATGTTCTGTGTGATATACACACACACACACAAAATCAACAAATGTTTGAAAATGTATTATATTTGAGCAGGAAGCATGAAAATTTACCTCATGCTAATTAGTAGAGGTGATAAACATTGCCATTGAAATCTACCTGATGACTTTATAGACATACACAGGAGCC
>NW_008353267.1:1342180-1347762 GCF_000622305.1 Nannospalax galili | reverse complement strand
CCTGTATCTTTATCCCCCTTACAAATCTCCCACTAAAGTTCTGTACTCTAATGTATAATTATATATAATATATAACTAATATACCATAATATTTCTGTATTCTAATATATATTAAGATTTATAGAGTCAGGTTTGTGTCTCCAAATGTCCAGTGTGGGTTTAGCCACTGGAGCCTGGTCAACCTACTAATGAGACTGAATCTCCCCTTCCCAGCAGCCATCAGTTGACAACAGTTCCTCAGGGTTGGGTTTTCTTACTTCACCACATCTAGGCTGGCGTTTTGTCTGACTTTAACTTATGTGGCACTTGTGCATGCTATCACCATTGCTGAGAGTCAATATGAGTAACTGACCAGCTGTCTGGAAAATTTTGTTTCCTTGTGGTCATCCACCACCTCTGGCTCTTACAATCTTTCCATCCCCTCTTCTGCAATGATCCCTGAGCCCAATGCTAGGAATGGACTTCCTCCTTTGTAGCTGTTGACCAGGGGTCCCATAGACCCTCAAACAATACTCGCTATTGCCCCTGCTCTGGATTACCCACCAGAACTTCACAGTAAGACCCTATTGTTGAAGAAACAACATACATGAACTGTAGAACAAAGAAAAATCAACCTGCCATGTTAAAGAAGGGAAATTGCATGATCATATCAATGAATGTAGAAAATGAGTTTGACAAGGCTGCAGGTAAGTTTAATATTAACTAACCAATTATATTCTTGTAGATCAGCAGTGCACAAGTGGAATCTGAAATTTTAAACAATACTATTTATGTCATCACCCACAAAAAATGAAATTTGTAAATAAAATAAAATGTGTACAAGGTCTATATGAGGCAATATTCAAAATTCTGACAAAAGATACTATGAAAGGGGGCTGGGGAGATGGTTCAGTTGGTAAAGTGCTTACCATAAATGGATGAGGGCCAAAATTCAAATCTGAGTGCTAGGATTACAGATCAGCCGCCTGCCTACCTGGCATTTGTGTGAGATTCCTGACTGGAGAAGAGGGCCAAACTAGCCAAATGGGAGATCTGGGTTCAAGAAAGGATTGTACCTCAATGTGTACAGTGGAGCGAGATTGAGATGCTTATGAATGGTAACATCCAATATTGTAAAAATGTCAGTTCTTCCTAATTTGAACTATAAATACAGCATCTCAATCAAATTCATAGAAATTTTTTGGTGGATGTCAACAAACTAACTCTAAAATAAATTTATGGAGAAGCAAAAAGAGAATATTCAAGATGTTATCGAAGGAAAAGAACAAAGTCAAAGAAGGGACAGACGTTTCCTTCCTTTATGACTTATTGTATAGCTTCAACAATGAAGAGAACACGGGATTGGTGAAAGAACAGACAAATGAGTAAAGCAGAATAGATGACACAGAATATACCTACATGCACATACTCAACTGATTTTGACAAGGGACCGAAGTAATGCAGTATAGCAGTCTTTTCAGCAGATGGTAACAGAGCAACTGGGAATCCAAATGCAAAATAAATGAAAAATGCCTGAGTTCAGTTACACCCTTCACAAAAACTAACTCAGAATGGGTCTTACCCTTAAATGAGAACATGAACATATAAAAGTTGTGGAATTCATGACATGAGTGTGCTTACACACACGCAGGCAATATATTCACACACATAAAATAAAAATAATGAATAACATTTTGAAAATAATAATAAGTATAATGTTGGGGCTGGAGAGATGGCTCAGCAGTTAAGAACACTGCTGCTCTCACAGAAGACACGGGTTCAATTCCCAGTACACACATGATGGCTGACAACTGTGTGTAACTCCAGTTCCAGGGGAATCCAATGCCCTCTTCTGACTTCCAAGGGCATTTCATGACACAGGTGCACTTACACACATGCAGGTAATATATTTATACACACAAAAATAAAATAATAAATAAAATTTTTTAAAAGTGTGGATAGCCTGACTAGATCTCAGTAGATAAACTTGCACTAAGGGATGTCTGGGGATACTCACTTGACATAATAGGCCTTAAGACAAATGACAGAATGTGTGAATTCCAGTGGGGGGAATTATGGGAGGGTGCCAGTGGGGAAGGGGGTATAAAGATGATTAATATTGATTGAGATGTTCTATATGAAATATACAAAAATTCAATTAAAAAATTCAATTTAAAAAGTTGTAGAAGATAACATAGATGTTTCTGGATGTTTTCTGTTGCTAACACAATATACTGAGTATGTTATAAAAGAAAATTTATTTGAGCTCATAGTTCTAGTTAAAGGTAAGGAGACATATCTTACAATGGTTATCTTGCTGGCAGAATCTTAATGCAGCTCAGAGTTAACCAAATTGGTATTTGTCATAGGCCTACTTTTCAGATGACCCATTAACTCAATGATACACTAACCTTCTAAACAAACCATCAACTCATGGAGCAGAACCGTGATCACTTCTAAAATGTCTCACCTGGCTCTACCTTTGAATTAATCTCATAATGAGGATTAGATTTCATAATCAGTTACGAAGGAGGTAATCTATCTTCAAATCACAGCAACAAAAGAAAACTTAGGTGACTTTAGTCATAATAACTTTTGGGAAAGAGTGTATGTATACATGTATGTGTGTGTAGATGTGTGGGGGTTGCATATGTACATATGTGCTCCTGTGTGTGAAGGCCCGAGAACAACCTTGGGTGTCATTTCTTGGGAGTTGTCCACCTTTGTTTTGTTGCTTTGCTTGCTTGTTTGTTTGTTTGTTTTTAAGATAGTTTCTCTCCCTGGCCTAGAATCCTCCTAGTAGGCTAGAGTGGCTGACCCCTGAGCTCCAGGGATTTGTCTCTCTGTCTCCACAGTGTTGAGCTTGGAAGAACATACCAATACGCCTAGCATTTTTTTTACATGGATTGTAGGGATCAAACAAAGTGCTCACAAATCAAGCACTTTAGTGACTGAGCCATTTTCCCAGCCAGTGATAACTTTTTAGACAAAACACAAGAGGCAGAATCCACAAGAAAATAAAAAATCATCGGCTAACTTCCATAAAATTAAAAAGCCAGCTTTGCGAAAGATATTTTCAATAGAATAAGAAAACATAATACAGACTAGAAGAGAATACCTGCAGAAGATGTGTCTAATAACAAACTTTTATCCAAAGTACAGAAGAAACTCTTAAAACTCAATAAGAAAATAAAGAACCCAGGTGGGTGTGATGATGCACACCTGTAATCCTAGGGTGTAAAAGCTGAAGAAAGAAGGATCAGAAGTTAAAGACCAGCCTCAGCTACAGAGAGAGTTCTAGGACAACCTGAACTACAAAAATAAGTTAAGCTGGGCATAGGCATGGTAACACACACATTTAATCCCAGCAGTCAGGAGGCAGAGACAGGTGGATCTCTAAAGGCAAGGCCAGCCTGGTCTACATAACAAGTTCCAGGCCAGCTGGGGCTTACTAAAAGAGAAAAGAAAAAAAAATTGAAAAAAATGATAAATGGACAAAGGATCTAAAAAGATATCCTGCTGAAGAAACTACTCAGATGGGGCTGGAGAGATGGCTCAGTGGTTAAGAGCACTGGCTGCTCTTGCAGAGGAACTAGGTTCGATTCTTAGCACCCACATGGTGGCTAACAACTATTCATAACTCTAGTTCCAGGCAAATCCAATGCCCTCTTCTGAACCTCTGTGGGCACTGCATGACACAGGTGCCCTTACATATACGCAGGCAATACACTCAATACACATAAAATAAAAATAATAAAATATTTTTAAAAAATATTCAGATGACACATATTTGAAAAGATGTTCAAAATCACTGTTATTAGTGAACTGCAAATTAAAATATCACTACAGACCTATTCCAATCATAGAACTGAAACACTACCAAATGTTGGCAAGGATGTGGGTCAACAGAAAACCATCTCATTCATTGCTCATGGGAATGAAAAATAGTACAGCTGCTTTAAAAGACAGTTTGGCAGCTCCTTACAAAACTAAACACATTCTTACCATATGATGTAGCAACCGTGCTTCCTGGCATTGACTCAAATGAGTTGAAAGTTTATATCCACATATAAATCTGCACACAAATGTTTATAGCAGACTCATTCATTTCTGACAAACCTAGGAAGCATTCAAGATATCCTTCTGGGCCTGGCATGGTGGCACACACCTTTCATCCAAGTACTTGAGAGGCAGATCGCTGTGAGATAGAAGCTAGCCTGGTCTACTTGGTGAGTTCCAGGCCAGCTGGGACTACAGGAAGTCCCCATCTCAAAAAAGAGGAGAGAGTAAGAGAAGGAGAAGGAAGGGGAGAGGAAAGAAGGGGAGGAGAGAAGAGATCCTTCAGTCAGTGAATGGATAAATAAAGGCGCTATCAGTACTTGAAATTCCCTGGAGGAACTTTAAATACATGTTACCAAGTGGAAAGGAGATAATACAAAAAAAACCCAGAAACTATTGGCTCCAATTCTATGACACCAGAAAAAAACAACACTGTGGAGATGCATACAGGATCAGAGGTTATAAGGGTTTATGGGGAAGAATGGGTGAAGGAGCAGAGAAAGGAGGAACTCTCAGCCGTGGAATGAATGTACAGCCTCGCAGCAGTGCAGTCCTGACCTCACACCCTGTCAGAACTGTCAACACACAAAATGAAGAGTGCTCAAGCAAAACTCAGGTTTTGAGTGGCAATGATGCGGCCATGCATTTATCAGTTGTAACAAGTGCACCACTCTGGTGTGGGATTGTCACAGTGGCTGAATCTGCAAGTATGAGGGGTATGCAGGAGATATCTGTACTTGCCCTAAAGGTTTGCTATAAACCTAAATGACTCTAAAAACTAAAATCTATTTTTTGTTGTTTTATGTGTATGTGTGTTTTGCCTGCATGTCTGTAAGTGCACCAAGCATGTGAAGTGATCACAGAACCCAGAAAGGGCATTGTATCCCTTGGAATTGGAGTTATAGATGGTTGTTAGCTGCCACGTGGGTGCTGGGAACCCAGCCCAGGTCCTCTGCAAGAGAGGTCAGTGCTCTTAACTGCTAAGTCATCTGTCCAGCCCCTGAAAGTCTATTTTTTTTATTGTTTGAGAAGTTGATACATGCGTAAATGCCTTTTATCAAATCTACCCCCATTTCTGTCCCCTTCAATTTCTCCCCAACCACCCTCCTCTTTCCTAACTTCATAAGCTCTTTTTGAAAAACCCACTGAGGCCACTTAGTGATACCTGTGCATGCATGGTTTTAGGTGAATCTACTGGAACGCGGGCATCCTCTCAGTGGCAGTCATCAGCTAGTACTGGAACTTTGTAAGCCCTGCCCACCCATGCTAGGATTTGGGCTGACTTGATCTCCTGCAGGTTTGTGAACACAGTCACAGCTGCTGTGAGTTCTTATGTGCAATAGCACTGTCATTTTGTGCAAATACAGCTTTAATTCAGACATCTACTACCTTTGGCCATTATAATATTTCCACCTCCCTCTTCCACGATGATGCCTGAGCCTTGGTGTTGCAGGGGGGTGATATAACTGTCACACTTAGGATTCAGCAGTCTCTTATTCTCTGCAAAAAAAAAAAAAACTTACAATTTAAGAAGAAATAAAAAC
>NW_008353267.1:1340533-1340680 GCF_000622305.1 Nannospalax galili | reverse complement strand
ATGGTTCCCTCTGGTTTTCATGACTAGCTAGGCATTGTTTCTCTCTTGATCATCTCCCCCCTCTATCATGGTTTGCCCCCACTTCCCCCTCTTTCTTCCTTACTAATACCCTTGCTCCTATGATCCTACCTCTGTTTAACTGGTTCT
>NW_008353267.1:1307008-1339242 GCF_000622305.1 Nannospalax galili | reverse complement strand
TTGTGCTTCCATATGAATCTTAGGATAGTTTTTTCCAATTCTGTGAAAAATGTCATAGGGATTTTGATTGGCATTGCATTGAATCTATATATGACTCTTGGTAGGATGGTCATTTTCACAATATTAATTCTTCCAATCCATGAGCATGGGAGGTCCTTCCATCTTTTGATGTCTTCCTCAGTTTCTTTCTTTAAAGAGTTAAAATTTTCTTTGTAGAGCTCTTTAATGTCTTTGGTCAGGTTTATTCCAAGGTTTTTTTTTGTGGCTATTGTGAATGGGAGGGTTTCCCTGTGCTCTTTCTCTGACTGCTTGTCATTGGTATATAGAAAGGCTATAGACTTTTGTAGGTTAATTTTGTAACCTGCCACTTTACTGAATATGTTAATAATTTCTAGGAGTTTGCGCGTGGAATTTTTTTTAAAACTTCCAGGATAAAAATAGATTAAAGGGCTCTATGCCCACTCAGCCAGCTCTACAAAGGGTACCAGAGGGAAACTTCAGTCTGAAGAGAGGGATACACAAGCTCTAGAGGACACAGGGAATAAACAAACAGCACCAGGACAGCAATGTAAAGAGCATAAAGAACATCACAAAATCAACAAAATGACAGGAATCAACACACCTGCCAATAATAACTCTGAATATTAATAGCTTCGATTCTCCAATAAAAGGACACAGACTAGCAGATTGAACCAGAAAACAGGATTCATCGTATTCCTGCCTCCAAGAAATATATCTTACCATTAATCATAGACATAGCCTTAGGGGGAAAGGAAGGTATTCCAAGAAAATGGATCTAAACAACAAGCTATTCTTTTTTTAAATATTTTATTTATTATTTTTATTTTATGTATATGAGTGTTATGCCTGCATGTAGGTAACTGTACCCATGTTGTGCAATGCTCATGGAGGGCAGAAGAGGCTGTCAGATCCCCTGAAACTGGAGTTACAGAAAGTTATTAGCTACCATGTGGGTGCTGATTCGAACCCAGGTCTTTTGCAAGAACAGTATTCTTAACCGCTGAGCCATCTCTCCAGCCCCAACAACAAGCTATTCTAAAATGAAAAAAAATAGATTTTAAACCAAAAACTGTGGGAAGAGATAAGGAAAGTTACTTCATATTCATCAAAGGAATAATACACCAAGAAAATGATATAATTCTAAACATAAATACACCAAACACAGGTGTATTCCATTTCATTTAAAAAATACTTTCTACAAGATGTAAAACCCCAAATTAACTCCAATATAGTGATAGTGGTGACTTTAATTCCCCACTCTCACCAATAGTCAGGCTATCTAGAAAAATAAAAACAAGGAACATTGAAGTTAAATGACATCGTGAATCAAATGAACCTAACACATTCTTCTCAGCAGCCCAAGGAACTTTCTCCAAAACTGATTGCATATAAGGACACATAGCAAATTTCAATAAAAACAGGAAAACTGAAATATCGTGCATCCTATTTGACCACAGTGGAATAAAGCTGAATATCAACAGCAACAGAAACTACAGAAATACAAAAACTCATGGAGACTCAACAACAGACTAATGAATGAAAATTGGGTCAGAGGCAAAATCAAGGAGAAAATTTGAAAACAAACACAACATTCCAAAATCTATGGGACATGATGCATGCAGTCTAAGAGGAACATTTATAGCACTAAAGTCTGTTTTTAAATATCCTTTAGAAGCTCATGAAAAAAGACTGCTTAAAACTGGATGTTGACATAGTATTACCCACTTGGAAATAGCAAAAACAGGACTGAGAAATGCCCAATGTTTGGATCTGCCCATGGCAGCTTGGCAAGCGTAATTCACAAAAAAGAATAATGTAGAACTTTTAAAAAAAAACTTTCCTGAAAAGTAAAAATCATATGTACGTCTACTTACCCATTACTGATCAATCCATTTTTTTCTGCAGAGTCAATGCATGAGTGATCTTTTTCCCAGTTTCACTTTGTTCTGACCTAGTTGTCTAGGTTTGCGGTGTAGTGATACCTGATAACACTCATCATCATCTAAGTCCATCCCCCTTCGTGTTGACCAGTGTGTTTTCTACAGGTGCACATCTTTCCTTATGTACTGTAGCCCAGCTCTCCTAAGATCAAATACTCTAGGCCCCCTGAAGCCAGTTCAAATGTACACTACAAAGAGTTTGATTCTGTTCTTGAGATTTTTCACAAGAGTAACTTTTATCTTCTGTTTATGATTTTTAGAAATTTTGTAATCCCTATTTTCAGACCAAGAGTTTTGTGTAATAGACTGTCTCTCCTGACTTATAGTTTTCTTTAAAAAGTATATATCGAGTTCATGAATTCCTAGTAAATCAAATTATCTTCAGAGAGCCTGTCAGAGAGCTTAAAAATAAAGTGTTATTAAGCCTCCTAAGTCATTCTATACACGTAACACAATAAAGGGTTAAATTGTAATTTTCAGACTTGCACTCTCTCTTACTCCCGAGTCACCACTCACTGGTGCAGTTAGTCTTGCTTGAGTTTCATTTTACTTTCATACCATTGTAGCATTTACTAAGACCTTGCTAACAACGAAGCACTTCATGTTATCAGCATGTATCCGTGCAATGAAGAAATGCCGCAGAAATACAGGATACATTCTTTACCATCTCTGGATTTAAACTGAAATTATATAAATGAAACCACTACAAATGAGTAACAATAGCCTTCAAGACTTGAAGAATTCTTCAGCAAAGGCCATTAGTGTTTCTTTTCCCATTCATTCCTAATAACCACCTCATGATCTAAGCAAGGCAAGAATTTCTTCCTCTTTTTCACACTGTGGAAACTGAAAGGAAGAATAGCCATCCCAAAATTTCACCAAAAATTATGTTCTAGAAGATTCTAGATCATCCAAAAATCACTAACATAATTTAAATAATTCTAACAATATTAGTGTGCAGGCACATAAGTAAAGATGAAATATGAAGGTGTTAAGTAGACATGCTTAGAAATTATGTACTTCAGAAAATGAAATCTTCCTGAAAGAGAAAGCAGGATGTTATGTAAAGAATACAAAACAAAGATCCAGTCTTCAGGAACTGAGCCAGAATAAGGGCAAGAATGAATTGACGATAGTGTGGTCAAGGAAACTGATGAACATTTGGATGGTACTGACAACTAAGTGAAAGAATAGTATAATAATTAAAACCAAATTTTAATTATTTAATTAAACCAAAATATACAACAATATCTAAAGAAGGTGAACAGAAGCCTTTATGTTATTTAGGAGGAAGATAAAATAACAAGCATTGAGAATTTAAATCTAATATTCATGGAAAAAAAGTAAGAGTAGTAAATTAGCAGAAAAACATTCAAACCAGTAGAAAGAGTCCAATGAATTAAGAGAAACTTCAGTCAATACCAAAGATGATAAAATACAAGGGAGGCAGCACAGAAAAAGAAAAGCAGAGAAAAGGCTTTTAAAAATGGGAAAGCATCTCTTAACATATCTTTCAACTCTCATCAGCAAAGCTTCCTCACACAACAGAGGGCAATGAACACAGAAGGCCATAACTGGCCAAAGTGTAGAGAAAAAGAGACTTCAGAGATTGTGTCCCTGGACAGGACTCCTATATTGAACCTCACCCACTCAGGGCTCAGGGACCATTGTGGAAGAGGGAGCAAAAAGACTGTAAGAGGCAGGGGAGGAGGTGCATGACCATAAGGAAACAGAGACTTAAAGGTTCCTAGGACCTTGCCCATATGATCTTACAACAATGGTGACAAGACCCATCACAAGACCCATCAAACTCAATCAGCATAGAACTTGGGAAATGGGCAGGAGGCCACAACTTTGGTGAGGAATTATTGGCAGCTGATCACTGCCAGGAAAGAGAAAATTGATCTTCTTTAAGGGAGTGACACCAGACAGGCTGAACAGGCTCCAGTGAATGAACTTACATGAGGGACCTCTGGGTACACAAACTTGACTGGATAAGTCAACATATATGACAAAATGCATGAAATCCTGTGGGAGGGCTATGAGGGTAGGGTGCAGATAGGGTAGGGGAGGTTGAATGTGATTAAGATGTATGAAATCCACAAAAATTCAATAAAAATATACTTAAAATGGAAAAGCAAAAATGAGTCTTAAGAAAGAGAGCATTTATGATGGTCACAGGGAATTAGAAAACAATGACAAGGAACTGTCCTGGAACGTGCAGCCAGAAAGAAATGCTTAATGGGTTGCTTTGAATGAGAGCCCTCCATAGGTTCCAAGTATGTGGACACTTGTTCCCCGGTTCATGGTGCTGTTTAGGGGAGGGTCATGGAACCTTTAGGTGGTATGGCCATGCTGGAGGAAGCACATCACTGGGGGTGGGCTATGCTGGAGGAAGCACATCACTGAGGGTGGGCTTTGAGAGTTCTTAAGCCTTGCCAGATTTCCAAGCTGGTTCTCTCTACTTCCTATGCCTGCTTGAAGTTGTCATGACTCAGCTTTCTGCTCTAGTCATCTCCTGCCACTAGGTCCCTCCCACCATTATGGACTGTCCTTCTGGAACCATAAGCCAAATAAATTCTCCCTTCTATAAGTAGCCTTGGTCATGATGCTTATTATAGCAACAGAAAAGTAACTAATACACTTTGGAAATCAGTAGAGAACAAAGAAGGAAATTAGAGGACTTGTCCAATAAGGTATAGTATTTAAACAAAAAGAGTTCCAGAGAGGAGAAAGAAAAGGTAGAAAGGAGGGGATTCATTATAAGAAGAAATTATCAAGACAGAAAGAAAAAATGCTTTTTCAGCTCAAACAAGGTCAATCAGTCAATACCTACCAGAATGTAAGAAAAGGGCCCCATACTAATGCATTTGATCAGACCCTTTCTAAAATAAAATATGGAGAACAGAAAGTGGGGGTGAAACTTCAAACATAATCTGGCATCTGCAGGAGTTAACAGGAGATTTGGAAAAGGAGAGCTCAGAACACAGGACAAGACACAGAATAAAAGTGGCCCTCCAATCCTTTCTCAGAACAGTCTTCCCACCACACTCAGCCATGGGCTAGAGCAGCCTGGAGAAACATGGCTTCAGTGTGTCGATGAAGCAGATCCTGAAATTCAGCCGCCTTCAGACAACTACGTTTTGCAGCGTTTAGTGAGTTATTAACAATGGGCCAAGTAGTGTTAAAGGGGGAGCCTTGATCTGCAGTAGTTGCTTTCTGCAGTGTAAGTATTCCCACTGTGGCCAACTTCAAGCCACTAGGGCACTATCACTGAATCTTGAGCTTGAAAAAAGTGGGGACAACTGGCTTTCCAAGCCAGGAGTAAGGCCCAGGACAGTGCTGACTGAGCCCTGCACAGCAAAGCGAAGGGAGATGTAAGCAGCATTCCTCCTCAGCTCCCATCCTCACCAACCCAGCGTTTAATACAGTTTTGATCTTTACAGTGATAACTGAAAGTGGTATTTACTCTGCCTTGTCTCTTAGATGAATGGGGGTGAGCATTTTTTTTTTTTTTTTTTTTTTTCCCTTTTGAGACCAGGTCTTACTATATAGCCCTGGCTGGCCTGAAACTTCTTATGTAGACCAGGATGGCCTCAACTCACAGAGATCTACCTGGCTCTGCCTTCTGAGTGCATGCACCACCACACACAGCCTAATGATGAGTATCTTTTAATATAGTTCTACACTGATATATTATGATATAATTAAGCATACAATCATGAATGTATTTTATTATTATATAAAATATTTACTGTGTTTTTTTCTATGAATTAAGTCAAACATATGCCCTGATTTATTTTAATCAACTAGCAAAAAAAACATGGACTTATGATGTACACATTGTTGTGAAGTATATATACATTAGAGAGTAACCAAATATAGCTAATTAATATATTCATTATCTCTATTATCATTTTGTGGTGAGAATACTTATTCCTTGCTATGGCTAGAAGTTGACCACCCCTCAGAAACCCATATTAGGCTTGGTTCCCAGGGTCCTACTATAGAGACCTTTAAGAGGTAAGACCTAAGGGAAAGTCCTTAAGTCATTGGGAGTGCTCTCAAGGTGGATTGTATGACTGCATATGCCACCACATGCTCCCACCAATGCTGTCTGCCATCCTCATCAGAGACCCAAACAGGGTCTGCCCAAACTTGTGTTTGAGCCTCTAAAACTATGTGTAAAATAAGTTCTTTTCTGCATAAATAATCTGTCTCTGGTATTTTGTTATAGTGATTCAAATTTGACTACTAGCCTCCCACTCTCTTACATCTGTTCCCTCTTTCAGCACTTTTTAACAATATAGTATATTGATAACTGTCATATGGCAAACTAGATCTCTTGAATGCCTCCCTCCTATCCAACTGGCATTGTGTATTCTTTGATCAACATCTTTCAAACCCTCCTTCAAACACTCCAGGCAACTGGTACTACCACTCTATTCTCTACTTCTGTGAAATCAACTTCATTAGAATCCACATATGACTGTTTTTATTCAAATCTTTATGCCTATGTTCTAAGTAACTGAAATTATAACATGCTCATGTAATAATCCATGCAGTAAAAGAAATGCTTTTTTAAAGCTAAATAAGAATATATTTCTTTTACTTGACCTAGAGTTTTAACATCAAATATGAATCTAGATTTCTGATAAAATGAGATTTTTAACTAAATCTGCCAAATGAAAACAGAGGGTAGAGAATCACTTCATATGACCATTTGTCAGTCAAAGTAGTCTCTGGATATCAGTATACATAATTTAATTGTAATGAGCTTGCGATTTATGATTTCTTTGATTTATCTTTGAAAAGAAATTTTAAGATGCTTTTAAATTGCATTGTCATAGCCCCTTCCCTGATTGTCTGAGGGGTCTAAGTGTTCTGTGCCCCCCCCATCACACTAATAGGACAGCTTGTGTCTTTTAACACACTCCTGAGGGTAAATTTGAAAGAAATAACTGAATTTTTAACAATTTCATGTAGACAGAATCCAAAATTAAAGAACTGTTATCATTCCTGTCTCCACAATTTTAAAGTAACATTAAATGTGCAATATCAAAAGTCACCATACAATTTAGGGGAAATAAATTTTAATATTAATGTAGTTGATTAAACACCAAAATTTTATGGACAAAAGTCAACGAATTTCAATCCGAGTCCCAGCACAGATTAGGCAACAACAGAGAGTGGAAATTTTTCCAACTGAACTTTGAAACAAGGACACAGCAAGACCTTCAGGAAAAGCATTTTGGTAACATTATCATTATTAAAAACATTTTAACAACAGATATTCTGTATTGGCTCATTTATACTTTATTATTGGTTACGCCTTATTAACTCGGTGTAGCAACTTATAAGGCATCTACCCTTAAGTTAGAGGAGAAGGAGCAGTGAACAGATGGGTCTTTTCAGATATTACAGGTCTAAACCATTCTATTTTCATAAGGACAGAACCTGGGTTAGGCCACATATCAGAAGTCATCAAATATACTTTCTACCTACAAATGTATTCATGCCAAATGAAAGCAAAAGCAGAAATCACCACGGCAAAAATTCAAAAAGCACTCTTCTGTCAAGCTACGTTCACCTTTGTGTCAATCCTAATACTGCCACCACTGTATCTTGCAAGAAGGAGTTGGAAGATCTTCGGAGGCAAGGAGTTTTCAAATGCTACATCAAAGAGAATACCTTTTGTCCTCTTTAAAACCATCATCTGGCTTGCAAAATACATTTGACTCCAAATGCTGCCATTTTGATTCTTTTCCTCCTTTTCCTCCTCCTCCACCTCCCCCTCCTCTTTCTCTTCCTCTACCTGTTCCTCCTCTTCTACCTCCTCCTATTCCTCATCCTTTTCCTCCTCTTCCTCTTCATCCTCCTCTTCTTCCTCCTCCTATCACAACTTTTAATCATAGTCATTTTCCTAGTACTTAGCATTTTCAGCCAATCATGGGGAAATGGATAAAATTAATTTAAGATAGTCAAATATAATTTATTGAAAGTGCATAATAAGGCAGGGGTTGGAAATGTTAACTCAAAAGACATTTGTATCCTCTGTGCTTTCAAAACATATGGCCCACAACATTTCAAAACCCAAAATCAAAAAAGCTTACCTCATCCACGTTCTCGAAGGCATTGATGATGTCATAAGGTAAACAAGACAGCAGGTCAATCACAAACCAAGTTTTCAGATAGTTCATCCTTATGAGCTTAGGGTCAGAAATGACCTCACCACCAGGTCCCACAAAGGTTGTGTGAAAATTTAAAACTATATCAACCAGAAAAATAACGTCCACCACACTGTCCAGCACCAGCCAGGCTATATTGTTCTGCTTCGTTTTGAAAGAAACGTTGTAAGGAACCATGATGGCGGTGTAGAAGGTAAGAATTAAAATCACCCAATCCCAGGTAGTTTTAAAAGCACAATAGTGTAAAATAATGTGTGGTGGCGTCTTTGGCGCTTCTTGCTTATACTGAGGAAGGATATCTGATCCCAGCTGAAGAACCTGAAAGAGAGGAGAGGCGTGTATAAATGATCCAGGCGCCTCTCTAGTTAGTAATGACTACAAACCTGGGAGTCAGGACACAGTCTGAGTCTCATGATTCTTGATTTTAGGGCCAACCATGAGTGTAAAATAATGTGTGGTGGCGTCTTTGGCGCTTCTTGCTTATACTGAGGAAGGATATCTGATCCCAGCTGAAGAACCTGAAAGAGAGGAGAGGCGTGTATAAATGATCCAGGCGCCTCTCTAGTTAGTAATGACTACAAACCTGGGAGTCAGGACACAGTCTGAGTCTCATGATTCTTGATTTTAGGGCCAACCATGAGCTATTGACAGCTCTACAGGAAGGTAACCCCACCTTCAGTTTTCAGATGACCAAACGGAGGCAGCTCACATTGGCCAGATGGCAGGGCAGGCATCAGATCTGGAATTTGTTAAATTCTCTCTTTTTCTCTTTTTTTCTCTCTCTCTCCCTCCCTCCCCCCCAGACTGTTCTAAAGTTTCCTCAAAGGAAGCTACAGCAATTTCAACAACTCCACAATTTCATCTGTCTACTCTTCCACCTGCACTGCTCTGACCCATGGTTCTGCTGGATGCCCACGCCTGGGTGCCACACCTGAGGAGCTTCTGCACATCCACTGTGCAAGCCTGGCCAGAGCCCCATAGCTCTGATCAACTGTCCCACTGTTATCTGAGTGACAGGCCATCATCCATAACTCGAACTTATTTAGCACCTTAGGAAACATACTTTTGATTTTGATCGCCTTTCTGAATCCCAGGGCCCCACTGTTGGGGATGGTGCTGTCCAGTATTACTCAGCAAGGGCCCTGATGGCTAGCACAATAGTGTCAAGCTATGGCATAACCTGCTCTTCCCTTTGTCTCCTAAACCAGGAATTTTTAAAATATTGTGTTTAGTGGCTGGAGAGATGGCTCAGTGGTTAAGAACACTGACTGTTCTTGCAGAAGACCTGGGTTCGAATTCCAGCACCCACATGGCAGCTAACAACTGTCCATAACTCCAGTTCCAGGGGATCCAACACCCTCTCTGTCCTCTGTGGGCATTGCATGAAACGGGTGCACTTACCTACATGCAGGCAATACATGCACACACATATGATAAAAATAATAAATAAAATATTAAAAAATATATTGCATTTTTGTCAAGTGCAAATTTCCTTCAGAAAAAAAATACTAAATATCAGGTTTGTTTCTCCATACCTGCTTAACAAATACAAAAGTTTCAGTGCAAGTTATTATGAACTTCAATTTATTCTGTTGGACTAATTAAAGGAAGAGAAGGAGAAAAGTAGATGACATGAGCACGCTTGGGCTGCAAATGGCCCTGCTGGCCAAAGCTAACACAGGATTTAGCATGCCCTGCTGGATCCTGGGAATTGTGAAAATGAGTTGAAGGAGCACATCTAGAACATCTGCTTCCTGCCTTGAGTGAAACCAACGATGACGCACGTGTGGTGAGTGGGAATGTGTTAAAGGGCATTTCCAGTGGACTCTGAATACCTTATACAATCAATTATTCAGCACCTCTACACAAACAGAAGCCAGGAGGGAGGAGTCCAGATAATAAATGCTTAAGCCCTGAATATATAAATAAGCGAAGGAAAGCATGAACGTATAACTCTATGGCTTATCTTCCATCTACACACACACACACACACACACACACACACACACACATGCATACACGTGTGTGTGTGTGTGTGTGTGTGTGTGTGTACATGTAGCACCTTTTAAAAGTGTTTGAAGCCTTGGAGACTACCCTAAAATTTCTCATATATAGAGTTTACATAACTGAAAACTAAGTATATAATATCTTGCTATTTTCAATGTCAAAAATGTCACTGGTATTCTCTTGGATTGTATATAAAATTATTATTTTAGTTTGGGGTTATTTGAACTATTTTAAGGCTATTTTATGTACTTACCTACATTCTCAGTGCCCCTGGCATAGTTTTCCCCTAAGGTCTTAAATTGCATACTAGTAATTTTCCTACCAAGAATGTAAGCCTCATGTTGAGATGTAGTATTATACATAAAGACCCACATAATCATGGCATCTCTCTTACCTTTCAAACACTGTCATTTCCAATTTCACTGTGTGAAACGGAATAAAAGTTCTCGTTTCACCACCTCAGTCTATACCTTCTATAGTTCAAGTTCCAAAAGTGGTTCCATGTGTTTTTAAGTCTGCTTCACATTAGGATATTCTGGAGAGGCTTTGAAAAGTGTGATATACCCTCACCTAGACCCCATCCTCCAAAGGTTTATGACATTAGTCTTGTGTGGGTTTCAGAAAAATCTTTATTTTCAGAACTTTTCCAGGTGATGATGGTGTGTAGTTCGTTATAACATCTTCATCTTATATTTCGTTACACATTTCCAACTCAACTAGTCAGACAGAATTTGCATATGAAAAGTGTTCCAAGACTGCTAGATGAGGACGAAAAGCAAGCAGAGAAAGAAGGGAAAATGAAATAGAGGAAGAGGAGGAGGAAGAATGGCAAGGAAGGGGAAGGACCGCAAAGAGACACATAAGTGTCAGGCTTTGATCCCTGTCATACGCAGGGCATGTCTTCCATCTGAGCCCTATCCCTGGGCTCTTAGCAGGCCATAAGTGACAGTTGTTGCCTTCGGTTGTTTCACTTGCACTTTCTTAAGCAACAAGCCTTGGGGGAGTGAAGATAAAATTATATTTTCTGATCTTGTTTTTGTACCAATAGTCACATCATCCATCAGGAGATCTGAGAGCAACTACCTCTAATCAAGTCTGGCCCACTGATTAGAAAAGAGTGGGAATTTATCTCTGCCCAGGGTAAACATGAACCAGCTGCAGATATCAATGGATGTCGATGCACATAGGAATTAGTCAATTGCTTTCTTGGAGAATGGAATCTTTGAAGCTAGGGATCAGCTCCAAATTTAGGAGATCAGGTGGAATGAATCGATTTTCTGTGCCTTGAAAAAGTGAGAGTTCCTAACATCCATAGCAAATTACCTTGAGCCAATTATCTAAGTATTTCAGTGTAATAGGAGAAAAAAAACTCATTCCTGTGCTTTCTTGATGTTTCTTTTGGATCTTTTTTTTAACGTTTAAAAAAATTATTGAGAATTTCATACATATATATAAGGTGTTTTGATCAAATCCATGCCCACTCCCTCCCCTCCAACTCCTCCCATATCTCCCCATCACTTTTTCCTGACAACTTCATGTACTCTTTCTTTTTTTTTCATCTAAGAGTACACACTGCACTACCACAGACTAAAACTCTGTTGAAAACCTGGTTACTTCTGTCTTTTCTAAGAAATCAAACCTCAGTCCTGGGCAGAAAGCAATTTTGTGTTGGAATCAGATTTATGAATCCTAATTCATTAGCTTTTATTTACCTAAAAAACTATCAATAATCAAAGGGGGGGTCCAATGAAAAGAAGCAGGAGTGAAATTCCCCCAAAACAAAAATGAAATAATGAAATGTCGAGTAGAAACTCAGAAACTAAGGTTTAAAAACTCCCTGAATGTTTCTGAGTGCAGAGGCAAAAGATTTCCTTCTCATAGTCCCTTTCTGTCAGTGGTGCAACAGAGAACAGAAATCTCAGAATAAGGTTGTATGAGGCCTGAAGGAATCAGATTTAGAAAACTAAGCAGTCAGAGAAACAAACGCCTACTCTTCCACTTGGTTTATAGAAAGAAATGGACAATTCAAGCAGAAGGAAAGAAAATCCAAAACCCAGCAGGATTAAATAAGCATTTTCAAAAAAGGAAGTTCTATCTGATTATTTTCAATCTTTTCCAGCTGAAAATCATCTTTGTAAACACTCTGAATATTATTTAACATTATACTCATGTCCTTTTTTAATTTAAACATGTCTGTACCTCAAAGTATTCTGCTTTCCCCAAAATAACAGCATTATTCAGAAAAAAAAGGAAGAACTCTAAAAGGTCTATTTCGTCAGTAATGAGCTAAGAAAAATTCCAGAACTCTAAATTCAAAGAACATTATTTTATTTCCTAACTCCTCTAAGCTAGAGTTCGTATTTATGACTGATTAAGAAGTGCCTCAACTTACTTTGCCCTGGTAAAATGATGAACGTATGCATTTGATATTATCTTTCTCCTCTTCACCGTTAACTTAAAATATTTTTCTGAGTTCCCCCTATGAGCTCAGTATTGTTTTGGTAACTAGGGTGGGGGGGGTGCATGCATATATGTATGATTGTGTGGATGGGTCCAAGCCATGGCCAACATGTGGAGATCAGAAGACAACTTTCAGGTGTCCAGCCTCACCTTTCTATCTTCGAGTTTCTTATCTGCAGAAATCAAGATCACTAGCCAAAAGCTTCTGGAAATTCTCCTGTCTCTGCCCTCCCATTTCCAGTAGGCTCACTAAGATTCCAGACACTTAAGATTACTGTGTCTAGCTTTTTACAGGGGTTCTGGGCATCCAAACTCAAGTCATCAGGCTTGTATGGCAAGCACCTTTAACCACTGAGACATCTCCCCACCACCTTATCTTTTGACATCTTTCTTATCAGTAAGGCAAATGATTATTCCAGGAGACCTGTGATCCATAAAGCCCTCTGCCGCCTTGCAGTTCTGTCCTCCTCCTTTACCTCTGGTTTCCATGCACTTTCTCAGGGTAACACTGTCCAGTCCTCTGACTTTATCATACATACCTGTTGAGGATGCTACTAAGGCCTGCAACTTAAACATATTTATCCTTCCAGAGTGTAGGACTAGCAAATCCCACATATGCATTACCACTTGGATTTCCGGCAGGCACTCGAGCTTCACATGTCCAATGATGACTTCATTTCCAGTGCCTCTGGGGCCTTTCTGCCCTTCTCTTGTATTTCTCATTGCATTAAATAGCACCATCTACCCAGTGGTCCACCCAAAAGCATAGCCCTCTGCATTCGTTTCCTTGTTTCACATTCAGTTCCAGTCTATGAACAAAGGTGGACTTCCACCCTGGTGTGCCTGCTTATAGCCAAGGTTTCTGGCTAAATTACCACTGGTACTTCTTACTGTTTTTCCTATGTATTTATTCTGCACAGATCCAGTAGGTCAAGCAAGGGATCTCTGTCATTTGAATAGCTTCAATCCCTTTGGCATTCTGGTGAAGCTGTGGATCCAGAATGCTTTTTTAAAATACTGAAATAAAAGTATAGACTTGCAAACACCTGTGGACACTGACTTAATACAGTGGGCCTTAACAGAGATGACAGTGTATGTATATGGACTCCAGTGGCAGGGGGGTATGGGAGGGTGCCAGTGGGAAGGGGGCATAAAGATGATTAAGAATGTTTGAGATGTTCTGTATGAAATATATAAAAATTCAATATAAACAAATTTTTAAAAAAGAAAAAAGTGAAAAAGGCTTATAAAAGAAGCCAGTTGGAACCAATCTCCCTTTGAGAGATGCAATGTGATTTGTGAGTGCAAATGTGACTCTGTCATTTTCCTGGTACATGAAGCCTCCCTACCACCATCTCACTGTACCCAACTCTTTCTTCTCTACCTGAATCAGTTATATGAAACCCTATCAAGGCACATACTATCACTTCTCTGGGCCTTTGCACATGCTGGCCTCGTTTTTCTTCCTGTCTAATTCTTCTGTTTTGTTGTTTTGGGGTTTGGTTTTTTTTACATTCAGGGGAGGGGGGGTGAGTCATATGCCATGCACACACATAGAGGCCAGAGGACAATTTGCTGTAGTTGGTCTTGTCCTTCTACCATGAAAGTACCAGGGATGGAACTCCAGTGGCCAGATTTGGCAGCAAGGACCTTTGCCTGTGGAGCTCTAACTCTTCTATAGCCAACCCTAGAGTACCAAGTCTGGGTAAAGACCACTGCATCTTATAATCCAGTATCAGGTCCCTCCTGCTGTTGTCTTTCAGTTTTTGTAATAGACCAAATTTTATTCATTGTTATGTCCTTTGAAGAGAACCAAGTGCAGTGAAAACCCTCAATAAGTACTTTCCACACACATAAATGAATAAATTCATTATCCATCCCATTTGTTCAGATTAAACCATACATCTCTAAACATCATCTGATATATCATGAACTACATTCCTATGCAAAAGTTGGAGAGACTGAAAAGGCATTTTTGGATTTTCTGCAGTTCTACAAGGGAAAAATTAATTACTACCTAGGTATTTGTAAGAGAAGAGTCATAAGTATTTATATTGAACCACTTGGGGCGAGAAATGTGCGAATGCCACCATATCAAGAGATGAAGTTAGTCTGACACTTACTTCAGCTAATCTTGAGTGTTTGTGGACCGTCTCTGTTTTATTCATTGGTGTAAGCTGCTGCAAAACACTTCGACTATTTGTCAAAGCCCGTGTCAATCGGGCAAATTTTGTCCAACCTTAAAAATAAGAAAAGGGAGCCTTGGTTATTCATATACAATGAATTAAAAATTATCCATTCTTTCTGACAGTCAAGGGATCTCAGCAACCACATAATATCTGGAAAAAATGGCAAGTATCAAACTTTATTTCTATATAAACACCATTATTTTAAATGTGACTAAAATAATGAACGATTTTTATGTGCAACGTGTAGACTTCACTTGTATTTATTATATAGCCCTTCCCAAGGAGAGAGTTGGTCACAAAATGCTGTGATCCTGCTTTCTGTGGGTTTGTTACTAGAAAATAGCTGCCTATTCAGCAACCCATCTCACTCCTTGCATCTGGGGTGTCCGTGTCCCTAGTTCTCACCAGTAGGATGTAAATGAGAAGCGATACATGCCACATCCGTGTTACGATTTCAGAAGCAGGTGTGGTTTCTCCACATTTCCTCCCCCTTCTACCAGCTGGATGCAAATGGCAAGGCCCCAAGGGACGGCAAAGCTGCTGAATCAACTGCGTAAGGATGCCACAAGCTACCCAGAGTCACCTGCCTTGGACAGTTATATGAACAAGAAATCTGCTTCTACAGAGTCAAACCAATATTATCTCCATGGTAACAGAAATAATATTACTGTATTGTTTGCTACAGAAGCTATTAGAACCCTAATGGAAGCAGTCCTGCTGTGTATGTGGATACAGATGCACACACAAATAAGAAAAATTTCAGTTTCAAACTCTCACATATTCTGTTTCATATCACACATTTCCACCTTCCTTGTAGCATAACAAACTGTTATTGTCTGTCTATTAACTTCAGTAATATCTAAAAGTTATGTTTGGAATATCTAGAAACCTAATAATGTTCTCTGAAAGAGCAGTTGCTTTTGGGAGAAAGGAATGTGAATTTAATGGGAAGGGAATTTCTGCTGGGGCCTCAAATTGCCATTATTAAAATCCTTAATTTTAAATAAACGTCAATGAGATGTGAACAAATAGAGCAAAAGCTAGACATAGTCTGGCCCTGTCTCGATTATCCTTTCTCCAATTATTTCAAAATCTTTGCTCTATTAAAGATTTTGTTAAAACTATTTGGTAAATTCTGTGTTAATTCCCATTGACAGAACAATCACCAAACAGCTCCTTAAACATGAAACTAGCTGGTCCAAAGGAATGATCCTAATGGCACGATGAAATGCCCGACACCACAATAAACACTGAAGAAAGAAATCCTGGACTTACACAAGACTTCTACCTCAACTCATAGGATGCAGGTGACATTGCACTTTACTACTGGTCCCCCAACTAATTATTCAGGCTGTGGATTGCTCCCACAAATTCTGTATGTATTCCATAAATTAGATTGGAAAAGAAGTAAATGAGCACGCATTGATGGAAAACATGTCTTTATTCATTATTTTTTAAATATATTTTATTAAATTTCTGTGAACTTCATACAATACATCTTAATCATATTTTTGGGCTTCATCCAAGTGACTAGAACTTAACAGGTCTTGTTTGCAGAATTATCTGCAAGGTTTCTCTTACACAATATGCTAAAGATAGAATAAAGCAATAGAGATGACAGCAGTCTCCAGAAATTCAACTTCAACATAAAAAAACAACTTGCACTCTCTATCACCAATCTAGACTTCTCTGTGTGACAGACTAGCATGTCTGTTGGCCACTGGCCACCCTCTTACTAAGATATTCCACAGACTCTAACCCCCATCATGTCCAAAATCCACCTTATCATTGCCTTATCTCCATGTCACCAATCCTGAATCCTAGATATAGTCCTAATCTTAGTAAATTAACTGGTGATAATCTTAATTGTCCAAACCAATAATTCAGCATAACCTATACACAAATATCCAAATGCTTACAAGCCTTCAAGAAAATTGTGAATAAATACCTCCCAAACTTAATTTTCTCCCAGCCTTATATGTCAGACAAGATAGGATGTGTTACCTCAACGAGGTGGTAACACTCTGAGGCAAGGCTCTTTCTAAAGCACAAATCTGATTGTGCCCTTGCATTACGATCTTGAATTGTGCCCTTGAGATCTGATTTCAACCTTGCACAGCACCTGAAGACTTCTGGGATAACACTGTGTCCTTGGAATGGGGTCATTTAGCTTATGACCCAAGGATTTATACTATATCCATCTCCCGCCATATTCTTATACGGTATTCCCACCTTACTAAAATTAATAGCAAATTAAGTAAAGAATAAGTTCAAACTAAAATTAACTCTACTGGGTGTGCATTTTACACACTATGATGTCTCACGTTTTTTCCCACTTTATAATCTACAGTCCTAGACTTTCCATTGCTTCCACTATCTGTTACATTCAGACTGAATTGAAGATTTCTTTCTTTCTGGAGGCTTTTTTGATCCACCCAGGAGAAGGAGATGCATCTTCTGTACATCACAGTACTTACTCACACATCATGTGACACTAACATCAGTGAAGTGAAGTCATTGACCAATATAGTTACTTTTGATAAACTAAAGTTGATCTTCTGGGAACTGGAGAGATGGCTCAGCAGTTAAGAGCACTGGCTGCTCTTACAGACGACCCGGGTTCAATTCCCAGCACCCACATGGTGGTAACAACCATCCATATCTCCAGTTCCAGGGGATCTGATGCCCTCTCCTGACCTCCATGGGCATTGCACAACACAGGGGCACTTACATACATGTAAGCAATACACTTCTACACACAAAATAAAAATAATAAAATATTTTTTTAAAGTTTATCTTTCCATGACACCACTTAGTACAGGGTCTGGAATATGACTGATTAATTAGATTTTATTTGAAATGAAACCCTGTTTTGTTTCATTATATTGGGCCTTAATCAGTTTTATTAGGTTGGCTATAAGTGATAAGAGTGTTCTCAGATGACTGTAATTATGTTAGTCATCAGCATGCTAAAACATATCTGATAATTCCTCATTTTACATCAAGTGAATACTATAATTGCATAGGCTGTTCCTAGAAACTTCCTAGCTGATCTTTTTTCCTCACTGAATGCTCATATTTCTGAGAGGAGATGTTGTGCCTCTGTAAATCTGAGAAGTGTTAAAATAGAAGACCATCTCATTCCATGCATATGGTAAAGTTTTCCTGAAAAAAAAAATCTGGAAAAGAAGGAGCAACTAAGGGAACAAATCCAATGATGCAAGGAAGAACACCAACCATCAGACGGCAGGACTCATCTCCCACAACCACTCAGAGAAGCAACGGTGTGAGGCAAGAGACACAGCAATGAAAGCTATTGTCACACTCTGATTTTCTATTTGCAACTGACACCTGGTATTTCATTTCATAATAAGGAAGCAGTAGTGTTCATTTAGATACACACAAAACACTTACTCAAATATGTCAGCATATCTGTATATTATTTCATCAAAATCACATGCAATATAATATACGCAATATGCAACAGTCACAGGTGGGTATAATCAAGGACTACCGCATCCCCCTATATCATTTAAGATTCTTTTTAAAAACTAAGTAATAGAAATATAACATGTATTTTCCTCTAGATGAAAAATGAGAGTATTGCCGAAGAACCACTGTATGAAAAATGTTACATAAATTCATCATTCTAAAAGTGTTTTCAGTCAGTGTATTCTGAGTGAGACTAGCGTTCAACATTGAAGAAAGGGGACTTTACCACCACGATAGCCTTCTAGGAGTATGGCTAGAATATGGCTCTTCCTACCCCTGGTTGTGTCGTAGCATGACTGGCCCATAGGGGGCACTGAATACATTTGGGCTGAATAAATGAAGCATGAGTAGAAAAGTTAAATAGGAATTAACATATCATCTGCATGATATACAATTAAAATCAAAATGTAACAAAGGAAATACACTTAACTTTTAGTAAGTGTTAATATAATTCATGTTATAAAGGAAATGGTTTGGAATGAAAAATGCAAAAAGAATATCCTACTTTCAGAAAGGAATTGAAGAAGTGCTGAGGAAAGCAAGGTGGGGATCAATGAACCCGCTTGGGCATTTGAAAAGACAGAGAATAAGAAGGAAATATTTGAAAAGGTTTCTTCCTTCCTAGAGAAACCAAAGTCAAGCACAATTGTCAGTGAGTACTCATTTAGGGCTTTTGCTATCAGACTGCCCCAGAGGGTAGAGAGCCAAGACAAAGTCAGGGGTGTTCCATTCCCATGTTGATCTCCCGAAGCTCACTGGCCAAAATACTCTTACAGTCCTGGGTTCTAATGTAAGCATTTTTCTGAAAACATTCATACCATGTCTGTCTCCTTACTTTTGCCACCTACCCAAATACTTCATTAGAAACAAATGGAAGTTGTACTAATACAACGACCTTCAACTTCCCTTCTCTTCCCTCCACCAACCCCCAACAACACCTTGTTCTTGCCTGCTCTCCCATCACCTCAAAGAATTAAGTACTTGGGTTTCCTTATGCTCTTGAATACATCCAGAATTGCCTGCATTATTAGTAGCTCAGAGTTTATCTGCTCTTTCACCGATCCCCATGTTACAGTCAAACTTTGAAAAAGTTGAGCAGCCATACTGTCTAGGTCAGAGGAAAAAGATGCATCAGCAATTCTAACTTTCCCCAGTGATACATTTACTGATCTCACCTCTATAGAAACCTAATTGCTGTGACTGATTATTCAGCACTGTTTGCTGATGGTACTTAGATGTGGTCGATATAGGGTAATATGAACAGACAGCTGAGTATGACAAGCCGAATGCTTGCTCTGTAAGTTGTTCATGGCATTATGAGAACATTTGTTCTCCTAAAAGCTCAGGATGCCAACTCCTTCTTAATAAAATATTAGTTTAGCTCTATTGGGTTGCAATTAACCTCTTTGTCATGGACTGCCTAATCTTAAAAATAAAAGGAAGTCAGAGAGGCAGTTAAATCAATCTACTAGACTGCAACACAAGATTCTAATCTATAAGGAAAAAGCTTAGGTAAACAATTATGCTCTTCACCAAAGAGACTGCATGGCATAATTACTCATATTTCATCTGTCGTCTCCTCTCTAAAGAAAACCATTGGCTTTTGCAAGCAGGTTACTATTTTTGCTGATACTTTTATTCTAGAGGAATTTTTGTTTCAATTATTGGCAGAAGGTGCTGTGAACATTTGGCATAGGATAGCTCGCACTGCAATTATCTTGGCAGCTTCGGAGTCTTTTAAAACTATTATACAGTATCAATGGGCAGAGACTGGACCATCTTTTTTAGAACATATAATATATTCAACAGGATGGGCTTCTTGATTGTAATTTTTGTGTGTTATGATAGAAAATATCAGATACTATTGATTGATTGAACAACAGCTCCAATACCTCAATACCAGGCACAAAAAATAACAAGAATACGTCACTCTGTGGAATTATCATAAGGAAGTTCCTGTGGTTCAGAACAGCACAACTCTATCAAAATGTGAGTGTTCTCAACCTGTGTTGAGGAAAGGAAGGTTTTAAGGTGGTGCGCCCCAACAGTAAGTTCCACTGCAAAAGATGAGGCAGCATGGAACAATCTGGAGAACATGGGGTTGAAGTCTGTCAGATACTGAGTGCTGGGCTCTTCGGGAGAAAAATGGAAATAATAATACTAATTTCCAAAATTAGAAAACTGAGAAATAATGGACACGAAGTGCCTGGCATGTATTAGCCACGCCATCGGAGCTGATAACCATCCCTTCCTTTCCATAATGTTTTCTGTCATCTCTTATGTTATAATTCGAAGGATGGTTGATGTCACTCATAGCCACTCGGTTTAAGGGGAAAAAATTGAAATAATTCAGAATGAAATTTTGTGGATCTTGGATCTGCTGTGAGAAGTGCTGCATGCAATTAGTGACTGCCATAACATGCTCCAGTAGCTTTGATATGATTCAGAAACAGAATTCAGAATGAGTCCATTCCTTCAAACCTTTCAATCATATGTCTGATTTCTTAGAAAATATGTCAATGTAAGTAGGGGACTGATGTCAATCCAAACCAAACTATTTGGCAGATCCTCAGAGAACATGAGCCTTTGTTCTGATCAATGGTCTTTTTTAGGATTCTTTCCCTTGCACCCAATCAAATCAAAACTTTGGATAAAGTCAACTTTTGACTACTCCTCATCTACATCCCTGTGACTAGACATGGGCAGAGTACAGAAGTGTGGCCAAGGCACTAGTGAAACTCATGACCTCAGAGTCCCTCACACTGCCAGCAGTCTACCTCCTTCTCCATCACTGATTATCCTCTCAAATAGCTCCTCTCTCACCTCCTTTACCATCCCTACACTCAGCCTATATCCATGGAAGCAGAAGCAGTTGGAAGAAAACTTCTAGCACTATGGGTTTGTCTTCCCCACTGAATGCTTGGAAATGATACTCCTAGATCCCCAGGAATCTGTTCTTAATCCACATTTTGGGTTGGAAAAAACAGATAAAAGTGAGATGAGGGAAATAGAATATTCCCATAGAGGTCATGTTAAGTAACTCTGAAGTCAAAAGCTGAATCAAAGCAATTTAGTGTCTCCTTATTCAATACAAATGTAAACCATCTTGATATTATAGTAATTATCCTGAAATCTCATGTGCTTCTTTCCAAAAGGACCATTTTCCTTATTTGTCTTAAAATCTGAAAGATGTATTAGTTTACCGAGATTTCAAACACTACTCCCCTATATTGCTAACTTCAAAGACACGGTAGACGATGACTTCATAGTATAAATATTTCATGTCTTCTGAATTTTTCATGTTATATGTACAGTTCACATGAATAATGGAAAGAAGCTCATAGGCAGCATTCATAGTTACATTATGCAATACTGTTAGAGTACTCTGTTATGTATATGGAAGGTGTGGAGAAGCCTCTGAATAAAAATGTCTTTAAAAAGCAGCCAACCCTCTAGAATGCCTGGCACTAGAAAGAAATAATTTATATTAATGCTATTCACAAAGTTTTGATTAGCACACTTACTGAGCTCATAGTTTGATATTTGAGTGATCTGACTTGTCTGGGGTTTATTCCACTTCTTTATAAAAGTGGATAATTCACTCAAAAGAGGTTATACCTTGGAAAGTACTCAATGATACACTGGGATGCAGAGTGATGGAGGAGGGGGGTGAGGGGGGGCAGAAGACAGAGAAGCATTAATTCCAGAAATGAAAGTCAACCCTTCCAAGATCAACATCTGCTTCCCCAGTTTATTGCAAAATGCTGCCAACTTTCAGTTTTCATAAATACATAGTTACTGACTACCATTAAGATTCAGCCAGCTGAAATGTTGAGAAAGCACTGACCTTCCCTTGGCCAGCTCCACTGTGTCATGGAATTACTTAAAGAAAATGAGAGAAAACAATACTCATCTAATACAATTATTTGTGTATGGGGGGTGAATAATATGACAAGAACTCTCTTTGCTCAAGTTGGTTGTTATTCATGTGTGAAGACATCAAAATTCATCTGACAAATTCTTTAGGTCACCAATCATGTATTAATTATTTTTATTTTTGTTTTTATCACTTTAAGATATAGTTCACTGCTAGCCAGTGGTTTTCCATAGATGCCCCTTATCAAATAAGGAAGTTCCACCTAGTCTTACTTTTTTGAGGATCATTAATCATGAATGGGTGCTGAACTTTGTCAAAAGGTTTTTCTATGCCAACTGATAGGATCATATGATTTTTCTCTACCACCTCACTGACAGGATGGATTCAAGCAACTGGGTTTTGAAGAGTGAATCCATTTTGTTGTCATGTGTAATTCTTTTTATACCTTATAGATCCAGGGTTTTTTTATTTTTTTTATGTGTATGCGTGCATTGCCTGCATGTACGTAAGTGCACCCATGTCGTGCAATGCCCATGGAGGACAGAAGAGGACGTCAGATCCTCTGGAACTGGAGTTACAGACAGTTGTTAGATGCCATGTGGGTGCTGGGATTTGAATCTGGATCTTCTGCAAGAACAGCCAGTGTTCTTAACCACTGAGCCATCTCTCCAGCCTCATATATCCAGTTTTTATGGAAAGTTTTGTGTTTACCATAATGATAGCTAACACTTTTCTGTAGTTGCCTTCTCTGTAATGTCTTTTTTTCAGTTGTGGTATCAGGGTGGTCCTGGCTTTATCAAATGAGTTGGGAGACTTCCCTCTGCTTCTACATTCTGGAAGAGATATAAAGACCACTGGGGCACAATTTTAATCCCAGCACTTGGGAAGTAGAGGGAGGTGAATCTCTGTGAGTTCAAGGCCAACTTGCTCTACATAGTGAGTTCCAAGCCAGCCAGACTACAGAGTAAGACCCTATCTCAACAAAAGATGAAGAAGAGGAGGAAGAGGAGGAGAAGCAGGAGGAGAAGCAGGAGGAGGAGCAGGAGGAAGAGGAAGAGGAGGAGGCGGCGGCGGAGGAGGAGGAGGAGGTGGAGGAGGAGGAGGAGGAGGAGGAAGAGGTGGTAATATGCAGGTCTTGTGCAGGTTAACCACAGTTACTGTGAATTCATGGGTGTAACAACTATGTCATGGCCAGAAGACAGCATTTCATAGCACTCCTCCCCTTCCTCCAGCTCTTACATTCTTTCTCCCTCTCTTCCACAATATTCCTTGAGCCTTAGTTGAAGGGGATATCAGTAAAGTTGGCCCATTGGGAAGTTAAAGGAGGTAAGTGGAAATAGATATGATTATGCTTCATTTATATACAATGTATGGGATTCTCAACAAATAAAAAGAGAACTGGTACTACCTCCTCCTTCAGAGTTCAGTAGGATTGACTGATAAAACTACTCACACTTGCTGTTCCCTAGGTTTGGTGTGATCACTCTTTACTGTTTATATTTTAATGATGATAGAACAATTAAGGTTATCTATTTCTCCTTGAATAACTTTTGGTAGTTTGTTTCAAGTAATTAATCTATTTCCTATAAATCCTCAATGGTGGCCACAGGGTAGTCATCTGTCCAGGCTTCAATGGACACAGAAAGAATAGTGAACAACTTTTCATTTCCAATACTGGTTACTTATGTCTTCCCTTTTTTATTCTTGTTTACCATAGCTAGAGATTTATTAACTTTAATGATATTTTCAAAGAACTCATCTTGGGTTTTGGTGATTTTTCCTTAAAGTTTTCCTGTTTTTAATTTCACTGATTTTTGCTCTAAGGTGTCTTATGTCTTCAGCTTGTTCAGGTTTAAAATGTTCTTCCATGTACAGCTTCCTAAGATGGAAACTATTAGGTTACTATTTTTATAGCTTTTTATTCTGTAATATAGGCAGCTAATATTACATAGTTCCCTCTATGCAATGATTTTATTGTCTCCCACAAACTTGAACATACTGTATTTTTGGTTAGTTCAAAATATTTTTTACCTTAAGATTTTTTCGATTCACGGATTATTTAAAAATGTGTTGCTTAAATTCCAAATATTCTAGGATTTATTCACATATCACTAGCTATTGAGTTGTAACTTAACTTCATTATCATCTCAGAATATATTTTTTAAGTTATCTATTCTCTTAAACTGGTCAAAATGTGCTTTATGACCCAGACTTTAGTATCTGTGGTGAATGTTCCATGTAAAATTGGGGGAAAAAAATCTCTAGCCTTTGTATGAAGCACCGTGAATTTTCAAAGAAACAAATGAACATTAAGTCTAAAGATTACAGGCATCTCTCATTTTTAAAAATCAAATTTAGCAGGGTGTGATGGTACATGCCTATAATCCCAGCACTTGGAGCCGGAAAATACTAAGCTCCTGGTTGCTACATAGTTATATAGAGAGACCCTGTTGAAACAAAGAGAGAGAGAGAGAGAGAGAGAGAGAGAGAGAGAGAGAGAAATACTTTTGATATTTCAGGAAATGATTTCATTGCGTCTTCAGTTTCAGAAACATTTATAAATTAATTGTTCTATGTCATATCTCAAATAGGTGATACTTGTAAAATGCCTTTTTTTAAAATTTGATACAAACCAAACATTAAGTAGATACATTATTATATATAAACTCCTATGTAGGGTATAAACTAATTTTTTCTGCAATTATGATTACAGTTGGAAAGCTTAAAGCTCTGTCAGCTTTCTTAAGTAAGAAAAGGTAATGTTTGCCAAATGCAGAAAAAAGAGGGCATTTCATTGTAGTCTCCTAAGAGGTTATTAAAAATAACATTTTATAAAAACTATTTCTAAGGGTATTTGAAATTCTTCATTTATATGACACCAGCTTCTAATTTAAACCTAATTGGAGAGAATAAATTGGGAATAAATTACATAGAAAAGAGGTAAGAACATGGGCACTCTCGGTTTCCATAGCAGCCTCTCTGGATGCTGCAGTCAATAAGCTTCCAATTGGGAGGCCTGCCTTATGCCAACTACTCTCTTGATGGAAAAATTATACTTTGCACAGTCTGCAACATCCACTCAAAAGAATATACAACTGGATAAATAGAAGCAAATAACTAAGCTTAAAAATCAACCAATAAAACTCAATTGATTGAACAAACTCCATCAAATTATGAACCGCTCTCTAGTAGGAGCTCACTAACACCATCCCCAGGGCTGCATGTGATCCTTCATTTCCAAAGCTCACTGGGTACATGGTGTGAAACTCCAATCACACTGATTCCACCTTGGGTCCGGTAGGTCAGCTTTCATGCATGCCGCTGACTTTCCCATGTGTTAGCCTCCTTTGTTGGTTTCAAGTAACCAACTATTATTTCAACTTGGGATAGCCATACTATCTCCATTCAAACAACATGATTAAAAAAAAAACTGATGCTGGACTCACTCAGACACATGTGAAGGAAACAAAGGGCTATAACAAGATCAAGAAGATTAAAGGGACAGCCTGATTTTTAGATCTAGTAAATCGTTTTTGTTTTTGTTTTTTTAATTACCTTTCGTCGAATCATCCTCTATTGGCTGTTTGAACAACGTAATATCCTTGAACGTGCACAGGAACAAGACCACCTTCTCATGTTCGTTTCTTATTGGTGCAATTTGCATGTAAAACCAAACAGGGGTTCCTATAATGGGGAAAGAGGGAGAGAAAGGAAAATAGAGCATCACAGGGTAACAGCAAGTTGGAAGAATTAAAAAATAAAAAAAAAAAAAACTTAATTTAGCCAGGGCTGGTGGTGCAGGCCTGGCTAATAATCTGCCAAGACTACAGAGTGAGTTTGAGGCCAGTCTGGGCAGCTTAGTAAAACCCTGTCTCAAAATTTAAATTTAAATTTAAATTTAAATCTGAACATTCAGAGGGGCTGGGGATGCAGTTCAGTGATAGAATGCTTGCCTTGTATATGTGAGGTCCTAGATTCAATCCCCAATACAAAAAAAAAAAAAAAAAACAAGAAAAACAATACTTCAACTCTATATCAGCTACCAGTTGTTCATATGTAATAAACATCCTAAAGCATGGACACTCTAAAGTAGAGCACAGAGTGTCTCTTCGCAGTTCACACATTCCAAGCTGGTCTAGCTACTAAAGTGATGCCAGCAACACCTTTACGTCTGGGACCCCAGGCCTCTGCCGCTCTCCCAGTCTTCTTTCTGATAATCTAGTGTGATCACTCCTCCATGCTTCTCTGTCCTGTCACTTTGACAAGTGTTTCCAATTAACTGCAACAGCACTAGCTGACGCTCTGATAGGCATCACTCCTAGAGGAACATCTGAAATGCTGCCTCTAGCACAGGCTCTTTCATCAGTCAGATGGACTTCCACACATCAACAGTGGCTTTGAATGTATCCCCGATCACAGAAGACACCAGCAACAGCTGATACCTACTGTTCAGAGCTCTACCTGAAACCTTCAGGGCAATCTTAGCAGGCAAAGCAAAGCACACATGTTTGTAGCTTGGAAATCTCAGGTATCTTCACGAACCACTGTCTCCTGCCCCCTGAGGCTCAACTCTGCCACTTCATTCTTCAAAGAACAACTACTGTAGACTCCAGAGGGAAGAGGGTTTCAGACTATTCAAAGCTTAGGATTCAAATAAAGCAGGAACTGACAAATGGCAAATAATGAATAGGTGATGGTATAAGATATGACCTCAAGGGAATAATTACCTGAATTGGCAACACACTGAAAAACGTTTGGTCAGAATTAAAAAGACACATTTTCCATTATGTTTTCATCAAGTAAAATTGCCCCCAAAAAGCCCCTCAAAATATTCTTTCTTAAGGACAGAAGTGGTTTGGGCAGGTTTAGTATTTGGAAAATAGATATGCAGCTACTGATATTCTGGAAGTGAGAAGAGATAGCCTCTTAGCGGTTCCCAATGGAAACCAAACACCTCATACCTATTTCCAAAACTGCATCACCTAATGCCACCACAAACCTAAAGTAATAAGAGTAATCTCAAATTATCTGCTAAACTTGGGCACATATCTAAGGCATTCAAGGACTAACCTGCCATTTAGACAAAATGAGTTGAGTCACTTACCAGGTTCAAGAAGTCAGAGCATTACAGAAAGGAGATTTATAAGGTAATATGCAGTTTTAGCCACAAGGTCTTTTATAGCCCCAGCAGGCCCATGGAAGGACATATCCCTTTAGAAAATGATTGCAGGATGAGACAGGGACTTGGAAAACAATCACATCATCTCGAAGCAAGACTTGATCCTTGCTTCCTCCTCCTTAGTTTACAGTGTGTCTGGGAACTGTGAGTGATGTGCAATTTTACAAATAACAAGCCCCAGATGCTTCTGTGTACATGGTCTGTGACTGCTCTAAAATAGTGAGTTCAAGGCAGAGGGGTCATAAGCAAAGAGAGAAGCACATTGAAAATACCTTTTTTTCCAAAGGTCTATGAGAAATTTGAACAGGAGATAGGGTTATATTTCAAGCCTTCCTATGAAACCGACAAACTCCAAATTCTGGCAGAGATGTGGCTGCCTGAAAAAGCTGCTTTCAGATATCAAGATAGACTTTTTTTCAACTTCTCAAGTCATAGGATCAGACTTCTCCAGGCAGGCCAAAGATTTTCAAGCAATTGATGGAATATCCTTTATATCCTGAGTTTGAAGTTCAGAGGGACAGGGAGTCTGGAAGGAATGGGCAGAGGCTAGTTCCCCACTGACTCTCAGAGCAGGACCTGATCACTGGTTATGAGGAGCCTGGTTAGGTTCTGTCTTTGTTCCATAGATACCAAACTCTCCTCGGAATAGAAATCACCCTCTACTAATCAAAGCACTAAATGGAAAAAAAATAGAGGCACCAATTGAAGTGTTGATCCTGACAGAGTAAATCAGATACCTGGGCTGCCCCATTTTCAAATCAGTGCTTAGCTACTTAATGGCTGTATTAGGAGGGCTTGGTATTCAGGCATTCTGGAGCCTTCTACAGATAGGTAACATTTTCTACCTAACATTTTTCAAAGTCATAAGAACAGACATTTTACAGTTTGCAAAACTGTTTCAACTAACCATTTATAAGATTTTTTTATGCATATGAGCATATTGGCTTCAAGTATATAAAAGCACCCATGTCATGTAATGCCCACAGAAGTCAGAAGAGGGCATCAGATCCCCTGAAACTGGAGTTATGAGTGGTTGTTAGCCACCATGTGGGTGCTGGGAATGGAACCCAGGTCCTCTGCAAGAGTAGCCAGTGCACTTGGCCATTGAGCCATCTCTCCAGCCCCTACAAGACTTTTAAAGCTGACTAAAATAATACAATTCCAACATAATGCATGAATAACATCCTTTTTATTAAAGGAAAAACAAAAGTAAAAATGAAAGCATAAGGTATACAGACAAGAGACAAGACTTTTAATCTACCGGATCACTCTCCTATCAACTATACACAAACAACTGCATGTAAATATATAGTTCTCTGAGAAAAGCCAGGCAGACCTGAACAAAAGTTGATAATTTTAACCCATGAACACAATGTAAAAAGTTTCAACTACCCTTGAAGGAAAGTTTTCATTTCAAGTTATTACTAATGTGGTTTAAAGTAAATAAACAAAATAGAATTCCACTGAGGTAATTTTAAGAAATTCAAACAATAGATTGGCTTTAACGTCTGAAAATCAAACAAAGATTTGTGAATTCTGTTTAAAAATCAGGCCAATGTTCTTGAATTATTTGCTAAACTTGGAGCCTATAAGTCATTCAAGGTCTAACAAATCTATATGAAAATGAGGAAGGATTGGGTATGTATGTCTCCTCTGAATCAATATATATTCAGATCTTAGGGGAAGAGGCCAAGAAAGAACCTGCAGTCTGCCTCTTGCAGAGCAAAGCGCTGATCATTCAGAATAGATTGTTTTCTACTTCACAAGCTGGTATCTAGGTATGACGTCAAACAGAAAGATCTCTTTGGCCTTGAACCTAAAATGCAAGATAAGATGATGACACACTCAATATGTAAAACCATTGAAGACAAGTTCCTTTATCAAATGCACTGCTCCAAGGCAGCATCTACGTCTATGGCTGCTGTTTCTTTTTGTTAGTCTATTACTAAGGAAGAAAAATCTAATTTTAATTCCAGATATTTCATAGAGAATAATGGCTTGAAAGAAATGGAAGGAATAAATTATGTACCACAATATTGAACAGAGGAGCCCAGAGCAAATGTATCCTGCTGAAGCTAGGGCTTCCCAAACTCAGAAAGGCTTTAATAACCACTGAAGATGACACTGGACCTTGCAAGCATTGACCATGAACACACACACACACACACACACACACACACACAAAATGGACACACCTTATGAAAGGGACTGTTCACATGAAGAAAAAAAGAACAATTTGAGAAAAGAGCAAAAAGAGACAAAGATCAGTGGTCATGCAGTGAAACCAAGTTAGAAAAAAGACTTGGTTGTGGAGCAGAGGCATTGGGGGGAGGTTGCTATTGTTTTATTGTTTGATTGAATTTTTCCTTCAAACTCTGATGATGCCCATAAGGTTCTGTGTGATGCCATCTTGGGCAACTAACCACGCCTAAGTATAATCCTAGAGGACCGCTCACAACAGTCAATAGAAATTCCAGGCCTGTGCACAGCCTGTTCTCAGAGTAATGACGAGGCCCACAAGGCTTCCACAAGCAACAGTCTCAGTCTAGCTGAATCCCATGCTTATAAAGACTGACATCAAGTAACAACCACATATTCACCTTACTAATGTTGTCTAAAAAGATACATGTAGCCATTAACCATCAAAAGAAATGTGTGAACTTGTCATTTTTTGTTATTATCACATAATTTACCTTATTATATTATTAAAAATATTCTCTGAGCTTATACACAAAAAGTCATGTTTTGATAACATACAGATTGAGAGAAAACATTTATAAACTATACATTTGATAAGAAGTTAATATCAAAAAAATAAGAAAACCAATTCTATAGAAAGCAAACAAACAAAACAATTAAAAATGGGCAAAGAACCCAGATAGACGTTTCTCAAAAGAAGACATACAAGTGGCCGAGAGGTACATGAAAAGAATTCTGAACATCACTAGTCATTAGGGACGTACAAATCAAAATGACAATAGGTATGGTTGCCCCATCTATCAGAGTCACTATCATCAAACAGATGACAGGGTAAGTATCTGCAAGAATATAGAGGAACAGACTCACTGCTGCTGTGAATGTGCCTCAGTACAGCCACTACAGAAAACCTATCCAGAGGTTACTTTTAAATTTTTAAAACAGGATCAGCATATCACCAAGCAGTCACACTCCTTGGTTATTTACCCAAAAGATTTGACTCAGCATACAAACTGGATATCTGCACTCTCAAGTGCATTGCAGCACAATTCACCAACTATGTAAAGAACCTGAATGCCCATCAACAGATGAACTGATAAAGAAAATGAAGTCTATACACAAAATGAAATGCTATTCAGCTTTTAAAAGAATTTCTTATGCTAGGGAGATGGCTCAGTGGGGGTAACACTTGATGAGCAAGCAAGAGAGGATTGAGTTCAAATTCCAGCACCCATATTATAATTCATGGTGGGTTGTATGTACCCATAACCCCAGTGCAGGAGGCAGGAGTGGGGAACAGAGACCGAAGGATCATTGGGGCTTGGTGGACTGTTAGTCTAGCTGGAAAACAGTGCACTCCAGACTCAGTGAGAGATCCTATCTCAAGGGAATATGGCAGAGCAATAGAGGAGGATGGCTGACATTCTCCTCTGGCCACTGCAAACTCACATACCCACCTTCCATGTGTACACACATACATACGCCACACACACACACACACACACACACACACACACACACACGGAGTGACATGGGTGGAATACAAGAACATGATGCTAAGTGAAATAAGTCAGATACAGAAGACCAATACAACATGTTCTCATTTTAAGCAGAATTTAAAGCAATTGAACACACAGAAACAGAGAAGAGAACAGAGCAGAGATTCTTGGAAGCTGTGGGGTAGAGGAATTGAGGAGATGGTCTAGGGATACAAAACCTAGTGACACAAGAGAAATGCTTGTTTGACTGTGCTATCTATTGTACAGCATGGCAAACACACCTAATAATAATGTACTTTAGGCACCAAAATTGCCAAGAGAGTAATTTCAAATGTTCTCACCACAAAATATAAATATTTGAAGCACTGGAATATGTATTTGCTTGATTCAAATATTCCACACTATATTTATAAATCATAGCATTATTTTGTACCCCATAAATATGGACAAGTATGATTTCTCAATTTTAAATTAAATTGTAAAATTAAAACAAAATATACCATATTTTCTTCCATTATTCAAGAGCATGCTTTCCATAGTTAGATTTATTAATTTTGCTATCTAATTTTACCAGAAGGCTCTCCCCTGCACCAAGAACAGAAATAAAATACTACATCCTTCCTACTTGTTACTCAACTACCATTTACCAAACTATAACATTTAGAAAGAATTACAGCATTCTATTGATAACAGAAATACCTACGGTTTTTTTTGTACAGAAGAACTTCAAAACAGTTTGACTCGTAGTTGTCAAAAGTCTGCCTGACTTTCTCAATGGTCTTCTTGTCAGTCAATTCTCCATACATGAAACTGGAAGAAAAAGATCCATTTCATTTTTATGTCACTTTTAACCTAGTACAAAGATAATAATGTCTATGATTAAGTATCCCACTTTTTGTCCAAAATATGATGTTTCCACACAGTGAAATAAAATATTTAAACAGTCACTTCAACAAGCTTTATTGTGTACATTAGATTTGCAACACGCAGTAGGACATATATAGATAGTAAAGTGGTAAGTCGCGCTTTAATCACGATTGCTAAACTTCTTGCTGACAGCTTTAGAAATTGTTTCAAATGTAGAGAGAAAGAAAAAGACAGAACAGTTTCCGGATTCTACACAGTCCCTATGTGCACAAATTTCAATTACCATGGTTCAGTTAAATAAGAATCTTCACAGTAATGC
>NW_008353267.1:1290765-1306094 GCF_000622305.1 Nannospalax galili | reverse complement strand
CAGGTCTCTGTGAGTTCAAGGCCAGCCTGGTCTACATAGTGAGTTCCAGGACATCTTGGGGCTACAGAGAGACCCTTTCTCAAAAAGACCCCAAAAAAAAAATGGGTAATAGGAGTCCCTATCTGGGTGATGAATTTGCACCAAGGGATATCTGGGTAAAAAAAATGTTTGACTCAATAGGACTTAACATGTATGGTGGAATACACGAGGTCCAGCGTGGGGGTGGGGGGCCATGGATGGGGGAGGGGTCTGAATTTAATTAAGAACTGCTGTATGAAATGTACAAAATCTCAATAAAATTTTTAATGGATAATAAGAAATAGAAATTAGCCGAGAAATACCAAATTCTACCAAAGAAATGAAGAATAATTGTGAAAGGAAATTCAAACGGAAAATAAATGAAGTTACAGAAGAAAGAAAGGACCATGGGAATGTTGCCGCTGCCACTTGAGAGACTGTACGCATGAAGCCAGAGGAACTTACTGAAGGGAGCCCGTCAACACAAAAGAGGAAAGTGGCTCATAAATAAGTGTGGCCATAGAAGAAGTCTAAAGATGGTGTCTTGGGCAGATTCACACTATTGATATAGCTAGAACATACAAAGTAAAAATAAAGATTAAGGAGTGAGCTCCTACACGCAATAAAAACTTCCCAATATTAATGGTAGAAGAAAGCCTCTGGCGAGATGATTAGCGAGTGGCAGCAGAGGGGCTACACAAGAAGGGTGGGAAGTGGGCAGGAGGGAGGGAAGGAGAGAGGAAACGATAACCACCATTCAGCAAGATGCTCAGAGGAGACAGGTAGAATCTAGTGCGGATGAAATAAAGATATTGTGGAACATGGATACTCCCAGTAGATGGGTAAAAAGGGAACAAGACGAACAAAGGAGAGAACCAGAAATTGAGATGGAGTGGGGGGACATGGAGGAGTTGGTGGGGGGCTGGGAGGGATGGAAATAATGCAAATACTCATGTATGAAATTCTCAACAAATAAATATTTTTAGTATTATTGAGATTTTGTGCATTTCATACAATGGCTCTTAACCAAATTTAGACCCCTCTCCCCATCCATGCCTCCCTCCCGGACCTCATGCATTCTGTCATATATATCAAGTCCTATCCAGTCAAGCATTTGTACCCAGATGTCCTTTGGTGAAGGTTGATCCCCTGGAGTCTAATCAGCCTATCTAGAGATCTTAAAGATCTACTCTCTTTTTAAAAGAAGGGAACGAACCCTTGAACCAACTGTTCCATTGCCTTTGTCAGACCAGTAATATCTTCAGAAAGTCTTACCACAATGCAGAAAAGGTACACAGAGGGCCCTTCACAACCCCCATTGGCACCAATTTTTGCTCCTGGACAATCCTGCAGTTATTGTAGACTGTAACCCTGGTTGAATTTTCAGGGAGTGCATGTCATTACACTGCTCTAGAGGAAGAACTCTGGTCCTGCAGTGTCCTTTCCTACCTGGGCTGTTGCTACAAATCACCACTTTGTAACTTCCTTCCATGCTGTTAAGGTGGCTCTACATCACCCCTGGAAACTAACAGATGCACTCTGCACTACACAGGAGCCCTGCTCCCTTGTCATGGAAACCGCACCAAACATACTAGGACTCCTCTAGCCTAACTCTACCTCAGCATGGCCCATAGAGATTGACACACAGTCCTGCCCTTTTTCATGTGTGCTGTATTACACCTGCCTGAGCCCACTAGGTAGGCATCCAATCTCACAGCTTTGTACATCATATCCCCCCGGGCTGCTAGAATATCCACCTGACACACCCTGGAAAGAGAAATGGACTTTATGACCCTGTTACCCCATACACTGTATCTGCAGCCATTGGGTACAACTGAAATAATTATATGAAAACCATAGCTACAGTGGCCAACTATAATCAAAGACAATGCAGCCTACTAAACTGACACCCTAAGACACGTCTTCAGAAGAAAGTCGCCCTGTGAAATTGGTAAATACAACGCATCCACCAAAAACATAAATATCAACATAGAGAAACGAGTATGAAAAGTTGAGGGGATCTTGATCTATCCAAAAGACTACAATAACTCTCAACAGACTCCAGAGGAGGGAAAGTCGACAAAATGCCAGAACGAAAAATCAGAACAATTATTCCAGAGATATTTAAAGAGATACTAGAAAATTCAAACAATTCAGTGAGGTGAGTAAATCAGTGAAATGAATAAGAAATTCAACAAAGAGAGAGATCATCAAAAGGGAGCAAAATTAAACCTTGAGATTCAAGACCCCAGTGAGTCAAATGAAAGATATAAATGAGAGCATCCACAATAAGCTGGATCAAGCAGAAAAGGGAATTTCTGAATTTAGAGATAGGTCTTTTAATATTGCCCAGTTAGACTAAAGAAATAAAAGGTAAAAATAATTAGAAAGAACAAAGAAAGTTTCCAGGACTTATGCAACATAAGTAAGTGAATACGTCTTCAAATTATGGGGCTTTCAGGAGGTAAAGAGGAGTAAAGCATAGAAAACCTATTCATGTAACAAATGAGTTCCACTTCCACCCATTCTCCTGAAAATGTTAGGATTTCATTTTTCTTTATGGCTGAATAAAATTCCTTTTGCATAAGTGCCACATTTTATTTATCCATTCATCTGTGATAGGCATCTAAGCTGACTCCATTTCTTAGCTATTGTGAATAGTTCAGCAATAATCACAGATGTACAAGTGTCTCTGTGGTAGGACTCAGAGTCCTTTGGGTGTGTACCCAGAAGTTGTGTATCTCAATCACATGGTAGTTCTATTTTCAGCTTTTTGAGAAACCTCAATACTGGGGGCTGGGAGTGTAGCTCAGTTGGCAGAGTATTTCCCTAGCAAGCACAAAGCCCTGAGTTGGCTCACCAGCACCACATCACATAAAATGGCACATGGCGGTACATATCTGGTAGCCCAGAGAACCAAGAGGTAGAAGCAAGAGAATCAGAAGTTCAAGGTCATCATCCTCAGTTACACAGTGAGTTCAAGGCCAGCCTGGGTTACATGAGACTTTGTCTGAATAAAGGAAAAGAAAAGAAAAAGGAGGCTGGAGAGATGTCTCAGTGGTTAAGTGCACTGTCTGCTCTTGCAGAGGAACTGGGTTCGATTCCCAGCACCCACATGGCAGTTGACAACCGTCTGTAACTACATTCCTGGGGGATCCAACACCTTCTTCTGACCTCCACAGGCATTGCACGACATGGGTGCATTTACACACATGCAACTAATACACATAAAATAACAGTAATAAAAAATAATAAATAAAACATTAAAATAGAAAATAAAAAGAATACCTGCATACCCACAATGAAATAGTTGATACTGTCCCTAATCTTGGAGAGATATAAGCATTCAGGTCCAGAATGCTCAAAGGACCCCAAATAGATTTGACCAAAACCGGTCCTTATTTACCTGTCATAGCTAAATTTCCAAATTCTAAAAAATAGAAACATCAATTCACATTTAAGTGCTAAGATTTCTCAGCAGAAAACTTACAGACTACAAGGGAATATGTGACCATATTCAAAGTTCTAACCAAGGCTATCATATTTAGAAATGCTATGAAGGAATGAAGCAGAACTAAAACGGTTTCCAAGACAAATACTAGGGACTCCACCTCCACCAGACCAGCCGACAGAATACACTTAAAGAAAATGGACACTGAAAGTAAACAATAACCAGTGTGAAAACTTGTAAACTACAACCACTAAGAGAGAAGTTGCACAGAAGATAGTCATACCTTATCAATACAGAAAGCCACAAAGATAAGAACCAGAGGGGAAGAATACAACACCTATTTAAAACAAGAAAATTAACAAAGTGACATAAAAAGGTCTGTACATAACAAAAATAGCCTTGGATGCAAACACATTAAATTCCCTAAATAAAAGATGTGTATTAAAAATGTGAATGAGCTAATAAAGGCCCAACAACATATTAATTGCAAATAAAACTTACTTCACACAAATACTAGGGACTCCACCTCCACCAGACCAGCCGACAGAATACACTTAAAGAAAATGGACACTGAAAGTAAACAATAACCAGTGTGAGAACTTGTAAACTACAACCACTAAGAGAGAAGTTGCACAGAAGATAGTCATACCTTATCAATACAGAAAGCCACAAAGATAAGAACCAGAGGGGAAGAATACAACACCTATTTAAAACAAGAAAACTAACAAAGTGACAGAAATAGGTCTGTACATAACAAAAATAGCCTTGGATGCAAACACATTAAATTACCTAAATAAAAGATGTGTATTAAAAATGTTAATGAGCTAATAAAGGCCCAACAACATATTAATTACAAATAAAACTTACTTCACCATTAAGGACACAAAGACACAGAAGGGGCTGAAATAGAAAAATTACTCCACATAAAGCAAGCAGGAGTAGCCACATTAGACAAAATAAACTTTAAGTCAAAAACTGTACAAAAACACAGAGTCAGTCACTATGTACTAATGACAGTATCTCCTCAATGGTAGTGTAACAACTGTAGTATGTAACTAATGTTAACCACCTAATTTTATAATGAAAGTACTGTATCTAAGGGGAGAAACAGGCTGCAACACAATCTTAGTTGTGAACTTCAACATCCCACTGTCATCAACAGGCATCGAGCTCCCCTCGCCAAAAAAATCTAACAAAGAAACAGAGACAAACCACATAACAGACCAAATGAACCCAGAAAATATTTCTAGAACATAATATCAACAGCTTCAGAATTCTTATCAGCACTTGGTGTATCTATAAGATACCATGTCTTAGGGCACAAAATAATCAAAAAACCTTTAAGTAGTAGCATGTACCATCCCTGACCAAATGGGAAAGAAGTGAAATCAATAGCATAAAGAACATCAGAACTTGTACAAATACATGGAAACTAAACATCATGGTATTGAATAAACAGCAGGTCACTGAATAAATAAAATCATGACAATGGAAATATAATGTTAAAACGTATTAACCACAGCAAAAGCAGATCTAATAAGGAAAGTTATAACAATAAATGCTTATATCAAAAATGCAGAGCTGGCTGGGGATATGGCTCAGTGGATAAATCACTTGCCGTGGAAGTGGACCTCCAGAACCTTTGTAAAGACTGGGTAGGCATGTGGGCCACCTGTAAAACCAGCACTCAGAAGGCAGAAACAGAAAATTCCAGGAGCAAGCGGCCTAGCTAGACTTAGAATCAATGAGCTCTGGGTTCAACTGAGCATCCACGCCTCAAAAGCTAAAATGGAAAACAACAGAAGAAAACACCCAATGTCAACTCGCGTGCACCTACACATACGTGAATACATATACACATTTAAATACACAACACATACATATGCATGCCGAAGAGAAGACAGAAGAATCCATGTGAACAGTCTAAGGATGAATTTCAGGAATTGGAATAGCAAGGAAAAAACTCAATGTATATTAGTATATGAAAATTAGTATATTAAAAGAGATAATGAAGATTGGAAGAAAAATAAACAACAGAGATGAAAATAATGTGAAAGGTCAATGAAGAGCTAGCTATTGGATTAACAAAATCAACAAATCTTTAACTGTACTAATTAAGGGGGGAAAAGAGCCCAAATAAAGAAAGCCAGAGATGAAACAGGAAACATTACATCTGAAACTACAAAATTAAAAATGACCACTAGAGACAATTATGAGCAACTATTCAGAAAGAATTGGAAAGCTATGAAGAAATTGATACTTTTTGGAGTGAATATTAACCAACAAAAATAAACCATGAAGACAGAAAACCTGACTAGACAAATAACAAGTAACAAGACTGATTCAATAAATTTTTAAGTTTCTCAACAAAGACAAAGCCCAGGACCAGATGGCTTTCCTGAACAATTCTATAAAACTCTTTTAAAAGGACTAGCATCAATTTTCCTCCAACTACTTCAAACAACTGAAAGGGAGGCAACGCATCCAAACTCATTCTATGAAGCCAGCCAGACAAGAGTACAAAAAGAAAAGCATGGAAAAAGGAAAGAAAATGCGCAACAATGCTGCTAATGAACACAGTTGCTAATTTTCTCAACAAAATACTATCAAATTGGATTCAGCAGCACATCGGAAAGATCTGTCACCACGATCAAGTAGCGTTGATCTCGGGGATGCAAAGCTCTTTCAATAGATATAAATCAATATTATGGTACCTCACATCAACAGAATGAAGGACAGAAAACAAATTATCACCCCTAAAGACACAGAACACATTTGATAAAATTCAATGTTGTTTCATGAAAAAGAGATATTTTTGAGCACATTATGGACAGAAGTAACATATCTCAACATAAAAAGATTACATGGACAAGCACTGGGGAACAGCTGGGGGCACTGACAAGACAGTGGACAGTAACAGGGATGACAGAGTATATGGGCTCCAGTGGGGAGGGGGGCTATGGGAGGGTGCCATTTGGGATGTGGGTATATAGATGAATAAGATTGTTTCGGATGTTCTGGATGAAATACACACAAAAAAATCAATAAATTAAGAAATGAGTTATATTTGAGGAAGAAGCATAATTTGCTTCGTGTTAATTAGTAGATGTGAAAAACATTACCATTGAAATCTACCTGATGACTTCATATCCATGCTCAGGTGCCAAGGAGCTCAGAAAGTAACTGACTGTGCCTAGTAATAATCAGATACATAGAGGTTAAAGACACATGTGCAAACACCTAAGTGTTAGCTACACTAAAAATGAGTTTTTCTGTATGAAACAGAATACTGTAAATGAAACGGAGATCTTTTTTAAAGGTTAAAACCTCATTCAACTTTATGTCTTAGAGTTTATACTGAGTACAATATTGTGTAAATGTATTAATTCAACTGTAAACCTAGAAATTTATAGCCAATTTTGAAAGAATTACATCTTAGCCCTGGAAATTGTTATTGAAATTGTTATTACCGTTGTAATGAAATGATTCTTCTAATTATGTGGTTATTGAATAAATAATTTTTTTAAAAGACCACATGTGAGAGACTCACAGCAAACTCAGTGAATGGGGAGAAGCTGGAAATGTCTGCTCTAAGAGCTGAATGAAACCCACTTTTACCATTCTTATATTCAAAAAGTATGGAAGTCTTAGCTAGAGCCATTAGGCCAAAGAAAGAAAAATAGACACTCAAATAGAAAGGAAGTCAAACCATGCTGTTGGTGGAGCACACAGTTCTGGATGCAGGAATGCAGACCCCACTAAAAGACAACTAAGACTGACAGGCAAATTCAGCTTCAGGATATAAAATCAGTATCTGAAAATCAGTAGCATTTCTTGCTGAGAAAGAAATCATAAAAGCATTCTCACCCATAGCAGTTATGAAAAAACTCAAATACCTGGAAACAAATTAATCTCAGAGAGTAAACAACCTCTACAGTGAAAGTTAGGCCTTAACATATATGACAGAATGTATGAAATCTGTGGGTGGGCTGTGGGGGGGTTGCAGATAGGTGAAGGGCTCTAAATGTGATTAAGATATATTGTATGAAATGTAAAATAAAATAAAAAATACATATATGGAAAAAAAGAACTAGAGAAAGACACCAAAACAAAGGGAAAGACCTTATACATTCGTGGATTAGAAGAATTGACAGTACGAGAATATCCACATCATTCAATAACATTTACAGCCTTACTTGAATATCCATCTCAATATCAGTAGTATTCTTCACAGAAAGAGAAAATCATCCAAAATTCATAAGAAAGCACAAAAGATCCCAAGCAGTCAGAGCATTCTTGAACAAAATGAACAGAGCTGGAGCGATCACAATACTTGGCTGTAAGATGCACTACAGGGCTACAGTAACCACAATCGCTTGGGCCTTGCATAAATACTGACATTCAGACAGGGGAGCAGTAGAGACCCCAGAAGTAAACTCAGAATGGCTACACATAAGGGAACTACACACACAGACACACACACACACACACACACACACACACACATACACACACACGTGTGTGCACACATGCATGAGCACAAACATGAGAGAACATGCACAGTAAATGATGAATATTACCCACATGCAGAAAAAGGAAGCTCCATCCTTGTCTCTCACTCATACACAAATCAACACAAAATGGGCTAAAAGGATTAAGTATAAAACTTGAAACTGTGAAACAGAAGAAAACATACAGAAAATACTTCAAGGCACTGACACAGGCAGTGAGGAGTGGAAAGGCTCCAAAGGCACAGGCAACAAAAGCAAAAGTAGAAACTTATGCACAGTCAGCAAAGGGAAGAAAGAACTATAAATCAAGGGACTAAATTTGGAATATATAAATAATTTAAAATACTCAACAAAAATGTAATCTAATTAACATCGACAAATTATCTGGATTAGACATTTCTCAAATGAAGAAGTATAAATGGCCCCAGAGCTATATGAGGAAAAAATTTCAACAACACTAATTCAACAACACTAGTTACCAGAGGTCATAACCACAACGATCATCTCACTCTGATGATAATGGCTAATATTAAAAAAGGATGCAGAGAAAGGGAACTCTTGTACACTACTGGTAGGAATGTAAATTAGTACAGCCATTATGGAGGACAGTATGGATAATCCTCAAAAAACTAAAAATAGATTTACTCCATGTTATAACTATCCAACTTACTGAATATACAGCCAGAGGAAGCTAAATCAGCACACAGAGAAATCTGTATGTTCATGGTTATTACAGCACAGCAGTCAGGATACCGAATCAGTTCCTATCCACCAAAGCATGAGGGGAAGAGGCAATATGGTACATATACATCATATATGTGTAAACACATATACTAGTGGGAAAGTAAACTTGACCAGCCAAGAAAGAAGAGGGGGTCTATCATTTGCAGCAAAGTAAATAAGGCTTAAGACCTTATGTTAAGCAAGGTAAACCAGATGCAGAAAGAAAAATACATGTTCTCCCTCATATATGAAAACTAGAACAGCTGATCTCAAAGTAGGAGAGACTAGAATACTAACTCCTAAAGGCTAGGAAGAGAAAGGAGAGGGGGTTGAGGCTAGTTTGATGTCAGTGCTAAAACACAGTTAGATAGGAAGTTGTAATGCTCAACAGAACCATGGAGTGACTATGGTTCACAATAAGCTATGACATTTTATGAAGACTTAGAAGCATGGGGCCTGAAGATTCCAAACCCAAAGAAATATGGAAATGCTAATTACTCTGATTTGATCAGTAAACATTGTATACATGTACTAAAATCCCATGATGTAGTACTCCAGAAATATGTGCAATTGAATGTTTTGATTAAAAAGAAAAAAATTTGAGAAAAATCTTTTTAATGATTGAAGTCTCTGTTTTGTAGCAACATTAGCAAAAAAATCTGATTTTTTAAATGTCTGATTAGTTATTAAACAAAGACTCTAAACTGTCTAAAACTTCATTCTGGGTTTTTCAAAATCATCAGCTTTGCACTGAGTTTTATATACAAAGTCCTCCTTGTATTGTGCTAACACTCAGTGTGACTTGTCCTGGCCACATCCACCAGGCCAGCATGGCTAGACATCTGAGTTAAGTTTCACTGACCGAATGCACATCTTTGCTGTTGTTTTCTTCCGGCCTTCAAGGTATTTGCATACTGGTCAGATAGAGAGATCCATGGGTGGCATAAGCCTGAAGCTTATACAATCCTGGGAGTCCTCTTCAAGGGAAAGAATAGAAATAGAAAATTATGGGCCACCGAACCTTAAAAGACATCCATTCAAGTGAAGGCCCCTGAAGGTGAAGATTTGCCATCCTTCCACAAAATCTGCACCTGCACATACCCATCTATACAATTTACAACACAAAAAAGCAGTTTGTTAGCAAGGTCCAGTAAAGCCTGGGAAGATCCAATAGCAATATGCCATATTCAACTAGAGAGACCAGTCTAAGCCTATCTTCTATGACACTAACCTAAGCAACGAGAATTCTAGAAACTGAAAAATGAAAGGCAAGTCAACATTGCCCAGCTAGTGAGGAATCTGTACCCTGAAACTCAATTACAATATTATGTGTTATATTTAAAAATGAAACACATACAAAAGCCCCATGCAAACTCAGGCAGACAAAAACCCAGCATAGAACTGGGGAAATGAACAGCAGACCCCAATCTTAGCTGAGAAAACATTGGCAGCTGATTACTGCTGGGTGAGGAAGAGCTGATCTTCCTAAAACAAGATACTCTAGATAGGCTGACTGGACCTCAGTAGATGGACTTACACAGGAGAACATCTGGGGACACTGACTTGATACATTGGGCCTTAATACTAATGACAGAGTATATGGTTTCCAGGGGAGGGGGGCTGTGGGAACATGACGGTGGGGACGGGGTATAAAGATTATTAAGATTCTTTGAAATATTCTGTAAAAATACAGAAAAATTCAATAAAAAAAATTTAAGTTCAAATGTCTTTGTAATAGTAAATAAGTTTTTAAAAAATCTCAGAATAAGATCACGGACTCTGACAGTAATCTCAGGCCATGTGCGTTGTGAAAAGGTCTCTTGACGGCAGTACAACTAAGCTACAATTCTGTTAATAAAAACCCACTCTTCCCCACTCCCCCCAAAACAGTCTAACACTATAATTTTCTGCATGTGCTTATCTGTATAGTGCTTGCATGTGTGTGTGCACATGCATAAGGGGGACAGAAGTTGACATGGGGTATCATCCTCAATCACTCTTCCCCTTATAAATTGAAGCAGGGTCTCTCACTGAACCCAGAGCTCATGGGCTCAGCCAGTCTGCCTAGCCAGTGTCCTTGGAGAATCCACAGTCTTTGCCTAAAACAACAAAATGAAAGCAAGAATGACCACTGTCTCAGGTTTCTATAAACAGATATGCAGCATTCACAGCTGCTCAATAGAAAAACTGGGAAGGAAGGAACTTCTTTGAAAATTATGAAGAATTAACTCTAGTAAGGTTAAAAAATAAGTTATGACTCAAATTTTAAATTTTTTATTGATTATTATTATGGACACATATGCCATAACGTGTGTGGAAGTCAGGGAACAACTCTGTGGAGCTAGTTTTCTCCTTCCACCTTTATGAGGGCTCCATGAATTGAACTCAGGTTATCAGGCTTCTATAACAAACATCTCCAACTGCTTGGCCATCTCACTGGCCCAACTTAAAATTTTAAGAGAAGAAATTGTTTGAGGAATTAATTTCATAATTATCAACACAGTTCTGATACAGTTAAAACTCTGAAGAGAAGGATATAATGAACAAGAAATTTTTAAGTAAGTTCTATATATTTTCCTCAGTTAAGCCCTTCCAAAGCTAACATAGCTTGCCCTAGGAAAATAAAAATGCTTAAGAAAAGGCACAGATTTCAAGCTGAGCCAGGTGGCCCAGGCCTGTCATCCCTGCTGCTCTGGAGGCTTGCCTGGGCTACAGAGTGAGTTCAAGGATAATCTGAACAACCTAGCAAGACCCTTTCTTTAAACCAAAGTAAAAAGAGGACTGGAAATATTTCTCCATGGGAGAGTGCTTGCCTAGCATGCATGGGTCCCTGGGCTCAATCCCCTGTAGACCATAAAAAGAAGAGAGACAGACATTTCAGATTATCACATTATAACACTTTTTAGAAAGCCTTTTATGTCTTACATTATTCCACACAGACTTCACTTGAAGATCTTGCTACTGCATTTTCTCCAGTAGCAGAACACATACTTGACATGGTTAAGCACAGCAGTTAAATAATAAAAGATATTCCAAAACAACTGAGAAGCATGTCTGAAGCATACTACCTGTCCTTGAAAGGCTGATACAAACCATGAAGTATTTCTGCCCAAGGTTGCCCAACCCATGTACTAGACAAGTGGGTGATACCCCATTCTATGAACACAGCATGCTTGCTTGCTTGCCTGCCTATTTACATGCAAATAGTGAATGTTTTATTGCAGTTTCTTAAAACCTAACAGGATGACTGAAGCTCAACTGAATGACTGATGGAATTTGAAGGGACTCAAATTTTAGAAATAGCAATCATACTACGTAACTTCCACTCATACAGAATGTGAGGCTGCCCTTCAGTAATTATAAATTTCTTCTATTTTATCTCATTGGAAGGAAAAATGGAATTGGTCTCACAGTAGTGATCCCTTTCTCCTATGGTGCTGAGTACCCATGATATGCCAGAAGATCCCCTGCATTTGAAGGGCTACTTTACCACTATAATTGAAGAGCAAGTTTCCTTATCAGTAAAATTATGACAATGATAATAGAGTTCAAAGTGTAAAGATGAAAAGAATAATGCACATGAAATTACAGATCATAATACATTATATAATGGTTGAAATTCTAATGGAATGATTCTTCTAAGTAGAGTTATAAGGACCCCTAGGCCAGCAACCTTTACTTCCCCATATTCAAGAATACAAATTGAGCCATTTTGCTAAAAGACAGTGTCACGGTACGGTGTGTCTAGATACACACTATTCTGTGACCCTTCCTCCTTTTTGAGCCCATGAGGTTAAAGCAAGCCTGCACCAGCCTGCTCCAGTATAATGCCTACTTTCTTGCCATATGACAGACTTGGTCATAAGAGTTAGTCTTTGGAGTGAGGGGTAAGTTCTCTTCAGTATTGACCTAGACCACGACCACCTTGACTCCACATCTATTTGTCTTCCATTTTTATCTGTCCGAGGACATTTTTAGAAAAGGTGGCTTTGGCTTATAGAAGGGTTTATTTATTCTTGTATTCTGTAACCTTACATGAAAATCTCATGAACAGTCCTCTTTATATTTAACAGCAAAGACAGCTGTAAGGTTGATAGACTTCCAACAAAGAAACAAACCTTAAGAAACATGCCATTGTAAAATTAAAAAAAAAAAAACACTTAATCATGAGATCCACTAACCCCTCTTACTTTTCTGTCAGCTGACAATGTTCTAGACCAAAGTATTACAAACATATAGTCACCACTCACAAAAGCCAATATTATATGCAGGCTATGAGTCAAAGACCAGCAAATGCTTCATCAAAGAACCAACACAGAGTGAGTTATACTGTTGGTAATCAGGATGCTCAGTTTGGGAAATGTTGAAACAGCAGAGTCATTAAAGGTGAGGGATGGGGAGCAGACTGAAATGTGTGAAAAAGAATCAAAAGGGAAAAAAAGGAATCTTGAGAGAGATTTAAGGAAGAAAATTTAAAAGCAAACAAGAGCACAGTCTTTGAAATCTGAAAGAAGTAATTTTAAGATAATTCAAAGGCATTACTTTACACAGTGGATTGTAACCAAAAGGTTCACAACCCATTAATTTATATGGTCTTAAAAGGATTTAGATGGAGTTATAAGTGATAGATCCATAACTTGTAATTAAAGGAAAACAGAGCTACCACTGGGTGCCCCAAACCTTAGGAGTTTGATGTGGCTGAGGCACCTCTGCCCTTCTACATCTTTTCTCAGTGGCCCTGTGAGACACAGAGTCCTCAGCCAAATGGAACCAACTGACACACATCCATCATGTGTAGTGTGCTCCTGCAGACTGCTGAGGTAATCCTATCTTGATAAAACTGCTTATGAAATCAATACAATATCTTACTATCTCTGCTATGCTGTCTAATTTGATGACATGGGTAAGGGATTATGAACAACTTTCTAGGAAAAGAGATACATATTTTAAAGAATCTATCTGCCCCACAACTCAACACCCCCTATCTATCTTATGTTGACTGTTTTTCCACTCTGCTATCTCAGATAAGAAAGCAGACAGAACAGATTCTTCTAAAGTGTTAGGCTAATGAAAATAAAAGGCTGAAGTAGTTCCTGCCTTACCAATGACAACATGTCTTCAGTGCCAGAACTCCTTGAGGGTCATGAGATGACATCACAAGTTTGAAAAGCCATTCCCCTAAAATTTATAACCTCCTTCAAACATCCAAATTTGTGTGTGTGTGTGTGTGTGTCCTCCAATATACAGCAAAACAACTCAAGACATAGAAATTAAATTATTAGGTGATAAAATGAAATAGGTTTGAAATTCCTAGTAATCCTGATGTGTCATAGAATATCTTTTTTCCTCTTTAGCAAAAAGCAAGAATAAGGCATTATTTCTCTCCATGTTTGTGTGTGTGTGTGTGTGTGTGTGTGCATGCGTGCGTGTGTGTGTGTGTGTGTGTGTGTGTGTGTGTAGGGGTGTATGGGGGTGTTTAATTATAGAAATTTAAGTATTATTGTGATATGGCAAGAAAGGGCAAAACCAGTGTGATCTGAATGAAAATGCCCCCCACAGGCTCTAAGTATTTGGACATTTTGTCCCCAGATGGTGGTGCTGTTTTCAGAGGTCTCAGAAGGTGTGGCCATCCTAGAGGAAGCACGTCACTGGGGGTGGGCTTAGAGAGTTCTTAAGCCTTGCTGTATCTCCAGTGGCTCTCTTGCTTCCTTTGCCTGCTTGAAGTTGTGAGAGCTTAACTTCTGCTGCTCCTGCTCCAGCCACCTCCAGCCACCATGCCTCCCTGCCATGACAGACTGTAATTCCCTGGAACCATAAGTTCTGTCTATAAGCTGCTTTGGTCAATGTTTCTATCACAGCAACAGAAAAGTGATTAATACAACCAGGAAAATCAGAGGCCTCACTTGTGAGTGAGGAAACGGAAAGAGAGGTCCCCCTGGACAGCAATATGAGAGAAACTGCTTTATAAACTCTGCATATGTTTGACTACCCCTCTATCCAGACAGAAAATGTCTCACAAACGGGCTGCAAGGTGTATAAGGATGCTTACCTCCAACTTGCTTAAGGTATGAAGTTTGAGATGTTGGATATTATGAGAATTAACAAATAAAAGGAAAGCTGTGACAGTCAAGTATTCAATCATAGTGAGTCACAACGAAGCAGGCTATGATATAAAGACTTAAATAAATCCCAAAAACATAATGAAGAAGGAAAGATTCAAAATTGTGAATAGTGCCTCATGGTACAGTTTGTAGGTCTTAAAAAGGAACACATAGAATGCAACTTCATCTCAAGAACATACGTGTTTAATAGATTAACAGAAGGTACATTTAAAAGATACACAACAAACAAACTAGTCACAGGAAGAGAACAGGAAATGGGATGAAGATGAAAAGAAACCTTCCCAAAAATATAGTCGGACTTAATGATGCACACCTTTATCCTAGCATTCAGAAGGCAGAGGCAGGTGATATCTGTGAGTTCAAGGCCAGCCTGATCTACATAGTGAGTTCCAGGCCATCTGGGGCTACATAGTGATAACCTATCTTGGAAGGAAGGAAGGAAGGAAGGAAGGAAGGAAGGAAGGAAGGAAGGAAGGAAGGGAGGGAGGAAGGGAGGGGGGACGG